>NC_079173.1:21796717-21861717 GCF_947568905.1 Ostrea edulis | reverse complement strand
TACTCCTTTATGAGTGATAAAGTGGGTGGGTCTAAACACAAAGAACAGCATTCAATTTAGGAATATGAATAAACCTCGTGTTTCTCCTGTTTACAAATCACGTGACATTATTTATTGGAAGATATACATGGTTTTCACTGAATACATATGCTGCGTTTGTGATTGATATGTTTTTTTAAATGCATGTTATGAAACCCCTACCTTACATATTGTTCAGGAAACATTGGATTTAAAATTATTTTATTGTATACTTAATAAGTTATGTTTTCTTAAAAGTAGGTCAAACTCCGAGTTCAAGGTCAACTTCCCGTAAGTAATTTATATGCAAGATGTGAAAGATCTACCTTAAATAGTTCAAGACATATTGAATAGGTCGGACCGTTATTAAAATATCAAACTTCCAAGTAAAGATCACAGACTTCTGGAGAACTCTACCCAGGAGAACTCATACCTAGAAATTTGGGTACGAGTTCTCCTGGAGAAGTCATACCCGGGTACGACTTCTCCTGGAGAAAAAAATTGTCATTTTATCAAATAGAAATGTGGGTTTTCTCCTAAAGAAAAACTTGTCAATTGTATTGTAAAAATCTGGGTACGAGTTCTCCTGGAGAAAAACTTTTCAATTACTAGTAAACACATAAAAATCTGGGTACCAGTTCTCCTCGAGAAAAACTTTGTCATTTCTGTCATAAAAACCTGGTTACGAGTTCTCCCGGGGGGGGGGGGGGGAAACATAGTCACTTTATCGGATATTTATCTGGGTACGAGTTCTCCCGAAGAAAAAACTGTCATTTTATCTGATAAATCTGGGTACGAGTTCTCCCGGAGAAAAAAAATCTTTGTCATTTTATCTGATAAATCTGGGTACGACTACGAGTTCTCCTGGAGAGAAAAAAATTGTTATGAAAATCTAGGTACGAGTTCTCCCGGAGAAAAAAAAAACTTAAATCATTTTATTAAATGGATTCTCATTGGAGAAAAACTATGTCTTCATTGTTATATAAATTCTGGTAAGAGTTCCCCTGGAGAAAAGGTTTGTCATTAAATAGTAATCAAAATTTTGATACGAGTTTATCTCATTGCCATTTTAGGTATTGGAATCTGGGTACAACATCTCCTTGAAAAAATCGAGGATTTCATACATTATACATAATTTACTATGAACATGTCTTTCAATTGAATAAAAAAAGTAAATGCAATGATCATACTTGTTTGTTGTTTTGTTTTTCATTTGAATTGCCGTTTGGCTTGAGACGATAATTAGTATAATTATTGCAATTAAATACCAATTTTAAACCTGCGACATTGTATTTTTATAGCGTACCTCTATCCTCCGGCACATGGAGGAAAACTCGTACCCTGATTTATATGACAAAAGGACGAAGTTTTTTACCAGGAGAACTCGTACCCAGATTTTTATGACAGAAATGACAAAGTTTTTTCTGTAGGAGAACTCGTACCCAGATTTATCAGATAAAATGACTATGTTTTGTTCTCCGGAAGAACTCGTACCCAAATTTTTATGACAGAAATGACAAAGTTTTTTTTCTGCAGGAGAACTCGTACCCAGATTTATCCGATAAAATGACTATGTTTTTTCTCCGGGAGAACTCGTACCCAGATTTTTATAATACAATTGACAAGTTTTTCTTGAGGAGAACTCATACCCACATTTCTATTTGATAAAGTGACAAAAGTTTTTCTCCAGGAGAACTTGTACCCAGATATTGATGGGTACGACTTCTTCAGGAGAACTCGTACCCAAATTTCTGGGTACGAGTTCTCCTGGGTACGAGTTCTCCTGATACCAGATCACACACCGTTGTACCACATGAAAGGTTTTGCCTTAAAGAATGTATGTACAAAATATGAAACCCCTGGCTTATATATATATATATATATATATATATATATAAGCACATTGATCCCCTATTGTGGCTTAACCTTCCCCCGGGGATCATGATTTTAACAAACTTGAATCTGAAATATGTCGGGAAGCTTTCATGTAAATTTCCACTTGTCTGAGCTAGTGGTTTTTGAGAAGAAGATTGTTAAAAATTTAGCCAATATATCTGAATGTAATACTTTGATCCCTATTGTGGGCTCACCCTTCCCTGGGGGTTCATTTGAACAATTTCAATCCCCTTTACCCAAGAATGATTTGTAGCAAGTTTGATTGAAATTGGCTTAGTGGTTCTGGAGAAGAAGATGAAAATGTGAATAGTTTACGGACAGACAGACGATAGGCAAAAGGTGATAAGAAAAGTTCACCCGAGCTTTCGGCTCAGATGAGCTAAAAACTGAGTTCCCGTGTTGCGGTAAGCGTTGCCATCATAAAGTAGCTTCACTTCGATTAATATCAAAACGTACAGAGGATGTTTTTTCTATTTTCTTTTTCTATAATTCTATTGAAATGCAATGCATTGCATGTTTGAATCACCCCTGTGAAGAGCCACAGCCTGGACTGTACATAGGTTCATCGTCAGAAGGTGTTGCTAAAACACGGAACCTACATGTAGCGGAAAACGGAACGGAACTTAGGAATTAGAATGATTAAGGTAGATAAGATAACACCAAAAAATCGGAGGAAGTTTGCTTTAACTTAATTAAAATGATTTTTTTTAGGAATTTGTTTACAAGTTGTAAAACAATTTCATCTTAAAATTCTGCACCATAAATTGGTTCAGCCAAGTTAAAATTTGTATTTTAAAAACGTCTCGTTTACACGAAGAATTTTATTCGCATCAAACGAAAGTTAATGCGAATTAATTCTGAACCGCGTTCACAAGGTTTTAATACGCATTAGTTTACTTAGAATTAAATTAAACCGCTGCTGTGATGTTTCAATACTTTTAGTAAATATACATTATTAGTCCCCTACCGACGAAGTCGAAGAGGACTTTAGGTTTGCGTTCCGTCCGTCTGTCTGTCTGTCTTTCTGTCAGTCCTGCAAGTTTTCCGGACTTTTTTATGTGCTTGCAGGTATTCATTTGATATTTATTACATCGTTTTGCCATAACAAGTTACATATCAAGTTTGAATTTCGTCTCGATCCATTGATTTTTTTCTCACTAAGTTATGGTCCTTGGACTTAGAAAAATACATATATGTAGCATGAATCTTCCTAACTTTTTGTTGTTGTGCTTACAGATATTCATTTGATATTCAGTGCATCATGATGATTGCTTTGCCATAGCAAGTTACAGATCGATTTTGAAGTTTTCCTGGTCTAGTCTTTCGACCTGAATAGTAGCTGATTTCCAATCAGTCCTATCCTGGTTTCCCAATCTTCCCTTTTACCATAATCTTGTTCTCATAATGAACTTCGAATATTGTTGCGGTCCAATAATTTTTGCCTCCGGTAGGGGAGTGTGTATTGCTATATAATATATACAATACTATCAGAATGCTTGTTAGTTTTAAATTGAAAGTAACAAGTTGCCGTCCTTTAAAATAGGACTACAATACGTGGACCACAAGCATATGTTTCTAACAGAAACTTGATATTCTAGGTTGAAATAAAATAGTTTTTGGTTTTTTTTTTTGGTTTTTTTTTGTTTTTTGTTTTTTGAAACATGCAAGTATTTCATAACAAGTCTTAATTACTGCTAGAGCTACACGATATATAACTCTAACGGGTATGAAATATTTGTAGCTTTGACCTCAGACTTTTGAGTCATCCTTGTAGATCTGATTTGGACCGTAAACTTCAGATTCAACAGGGGCACAATGGTATAGATGATGACGCGAGTTTCATACCTTAATCCAATGATATAATCTGGTGCTCACAAGCTTGAATGTACATGTAGTTACCTATTGGATAATGGGATCAAATTTTTACATGTGAATCTATAGGGAAATTCTTTAAAGATCTTCTTAAGAACCACTGGGCCAGGAAAATAGAAATGTACATGAAAGCTTTCTGACATTGTGCAGATTCACGTTTGTTAAAATCATGGCCCCGGGGTAGGATGGGGCCACAATAGGGAATCAAAGTTTTACATGCAAATATATAGGGAAAATAAATAATTGTTTTCTTCCAAAAAACCACTGGGTAAGGAAAGTACAAATTTACATGAAAGCTTCCTGACATAGTGCAGATTCCAGTTTGTTAAAATCATGGCACCGGGGTAGGATGGGGCCATAATAGGATATCAAAGGTTTACATACAAATATAATGGGAAAATCATTAAAAATATTCTTCTGAAGAATCACTGGACCAGAAAAGTTTACATTTACATGAAAGCTTTCTGACATAGTGCAGATTCATGTTTGTTAAAATCATGGCTCCCGGGGGTAGGATATGGCTACAATAGAGGATACAATTTTTATATCGTCAATATATAGAACAAATCTTTAAAAATCTTCTCAAGAACCATTGGGCCAAAGAAGTTTACATTTACAGGAAAGCTTTCTGACATAGTGCAGATTCAAGTTTGTATAGATTATGGTCCCCGGGGTAGGTTGGGGCCACAATAGTGATTAGAGATTTATATGCGAATGCATAGGGTAAATATGGGCCAAGGTGACTCAGGTGAGCCATATGGCCAATGGACCTTCTCTTTTAACTTATGTCATCGGTAGGTAAAGTAATACTACATAATTATGGGTAAAAATACAGTCCATGAAATTCAAAAGAACGGGTAAATACTCATCTGTCGTTATTTGAAATCATTTATTAGTATTTGGAAAAGCATCATTGCTATTTCGCTCTGTTAGAGCGATATAGCATAAACTATACATTAATCTATGAATACAAAGACCAGAAATTCTGTAGTATTGAGGTCCTGTGGTCGTGTCGACTCGCCCTCTGGGAAGACGAATGGGCTCGTTCGTGAGTTAAATTCTCGTTAGTCTCCTCGTTTGTGAGTCCAATTCTTGTTAGTCTCATTCATTAGTTTATTTCATTTGTAGGTACAGAGCCCCCTTGCCTGTAATTTCATGACAAGGAACCGATTCGGCCGGGTCTTCTTTGCTAGTCCGCTGATGTACATCCCTTCGGCGTGGTTTTATCATTATCAATCTCGTGTTTCTAAGTATAAACCGTACTTCATCTTCGTCTCATATCATGCCACATCCTACAATTCAGAACAAATTTTCACAATGGGTAGGAAAATTAAACTTCAAGTTGAATGTTCGCCTTCAGTTTTTTTTTGTTGTTTTCTAATTCTTTCGTATGAATTAACACCAATCACACTAAAAATATATTCTACCTTCATACACTAATATAAATGTAATACCGTATCATTACTGTGATGTCCCCTGAATAGACAGAGCTAACACGAAACACGTGGTTTGTCAGTTCCACTTGCTTCCAAGAACACAAATTATGAGAGCAAGAAATTCTACTTTGATAGTTTGTGAAAAGGTAGTACTTTGGCAATAAAGGTGACATCGAATCATTTTAGTACGAGTTATTTTTTTTTTTAAAGAATAAAATACCCAGTAGCCTTTATTTAGATGTTATGATTTCTCTAGGTACTCCTGTAAAATACTGAAATAGGTAAATATTTTAGTGTATAAAGTTGTTATACTGTCGTCCTATTTCTTACATATGATGAACATTTCCCTTCATACAATTTACAAGATCAATTAGATCGGGTATATGTATATTGAATTACACCATTGACTACAATGTAAACCACATTACCAAAGTGTCATGACTAAGAAATCGTTTGTTGGGTGTGTGTAACACAAAATGCTTAATATGAAAACAGAAGTCTGAATCATTCACACGCTGAATTGAAATTACATGTTTTGTAAATTACTTCTGCACCTACAGGATAATAACAGGAAAAGTTAGAAACTTGTCAACTGTTGGCTGACATTTCCTGTGTAATGTTTGTACATGTTTACATTTTCTGAATGACTTGTACATAAATAATCTATATTTTATTTTAATTGATTAAAAATTGTCAACATACATGTTTATACTCGAATACTTCAAAACGATGATTCACCATGTATTGATCATAAAACATTCGTATATGAAATATGGCATATTGTGGATCAAGTTGACCCAAGTTTTCCTCTCACGTGTTTAATTCATGCTCTTCATTTTTTTTTATAATACAAATTACCTTTTTTTTCCTCTAAGATGGTTGTTTTTCTTGTCAGTGTCTTCTCTAACTGTTACACTGGAGACGGATCAAGTGTGGCGGTTAGAGAAGATCTGATTTTAATTAGATTGAACAGAGTACGTATTGTTGGTTGAAAATCATTATTTATCAATGACGATTGTAGAAGTTGAAAACTTATTTACAATTTAAATCGTCATTTTGGAACCATTTGCACATCGAAAGTTTATCCAAATATGTCCGACTTCATCGTTAACTTAATCGTCTATTCTATTACAAGACACATTAAACGGGAGCCAATCAAATCACTTTAATAACAATGCTTGCGTACACGTGGACAGTCACAAACGAAGACAAAATCACGTGACACTTAATCAATATTTTATTGGTTGCTGATGAGGATGGACAATATCACGTGACACTTAATCATTATTTTATTGGTTGCTGATGAGGATGGATAAAAATAAACCTTCTGATAAACTAAAATGATTGGTTCTGATTACTGATGGCAAAGTTTGTAAAATACATACGTGTACTCTTCACTAGTGATCAAGAAACTAATGCATAGGTGTTTACATAACACGGACTACATTACATGATATGTACAAGAGCAGGCAGTCAAATTAGTGTTAAAAATGATCTCATAAACATTATTTGACAAATAATATTTCATCCTGTGATCACAAACACTACTGTAACACTATATAGCAACTGATATAAATTTGAATGTTACAGAGATTAGGCTCTACTTTTCACAAAGGATCTCAAAATTCATTTAATTCATGTATACGCAATAACTAGCAACAATTTGAGTGATTTTGCTATACAAACAAGTAAGACAGGTGGTTTGGGCCTGAAGCAAGTGAATCCTGACAATGTTACACTGTCAAAACTCAAATCCCCATTTCTGAGTCTTGAAAAGGAGACTAAAGCAATATTTCCTGCTTTGAAATAAATCAAAGGAACGCATTTTACACTTTAGTGAACAATGCCATATTTGCACATCCATCAACTGCTCGATTAACGTCGCAAGCCACATCTATTGTCTCCGTTTATATCGTGTCAAATGAGGTAGGGTAGGTACTACCGGAGTCAGTAACCGTAACTAGCGACGATGCTGCTCGATATGCGTCTTGGAGTAATATTTCGTATTTTAACAAACCGTTGATAAGCATGGTACCTTTTGAGTTCTCAAAAACATACTCTGTATTTTCTATATAGGATGTCGGTTCAGAAAGCTTTCTAAAAGTGATAAGAATTATATGAAGGGTGAAGATAACGAACAGTGATCAATTTTATAAATCCCACAAACAATACAAATTAGAGAGTTGAGCAAACACAGGCCCCTGGACACACCAGAGGTGGGATCATATGATTTCACAGGGCTAGTAAAGAGGATCATACAACGGAGCCTGGCCTGATCCCACCTCTGGTGTATCCGGGGATCCGTGTTTGCCCAACTCTCTATTTTGTATTGCTTATAGGAGTTGTGAGATTGATCGCTGTTCGTTATTAACCTTCACCTTTCATTTATCGGAGCCGACTGATCCCATAAATCTTTGACTCTTTTTATAATGCATCATTTTTTTTATTATTATTCTCTCATAGAAAAATGATGTGTAAGCACGTGCGTTTTTGGCGAACTGGCAGTTACGCGACTGTTGGTATCCATTACAAGTTTGGATATCTTCCGAATTCAAAAATCAATATTTAATTTTTTTTATCATAACCACAAGATGTTCCTATATATACAATATACATTAAAAAGAAAATCAAATTTAATTCAAATATTATGGTTTCGTCAACTGGGAAAAAATTAGAACTCAAATATGTTCCTCATAGAAATCTAGATTTTATAAGTAGAGCATGAAACAATTGTATATTCTTGCATTTACTTTTATAAACATATTCCTTTCACGCAATTTACAGGATCAATTTTATTGGGTACATGTATAATGTATTACAATATTGACTACGATGGGTGTCATGTATAATAAATCAACGCAATGCTTGATATAAAAACAGAAAATCTTAATCATTTACATGTGAATGCTGAATTGACATTACAGGAAAAGTTACAAACGTGTCAACAGTTGGCTGACATTTCCTGTAAAATGTTGATACATGTTTACATTTCTGTATGGGTTGTGTTTTGTTGGGATTGTCTACATGTATGTCAGCTTTAATCTGACAAATGCAATGTCCTCAAAATACTTGTACATGATATAATACTTGAAGTCTTGCAGAACAATGATACTCCATTTATTTATCATAACTACACGTGTATGGGACTTGAGTACTTGATGTGGTACAACTTCTAAGGTTTTCCTAGCACCAGTTCAAGGACGGGGATTGCAAACCAAATTGATATAAATTGGATGTTATAGTGAGGATTAAGACACCGATAGGTGAATGTACCATCAGATACCACAATATCAGCAATTCATTATCCAGAAACTAATTGTGACCAGAAATATTTAGATAAAATAAATAAAAGATATAGTCAATCATTGCACAATTCTTTTAACTACGAGTATGTACATGTGCAAGTTGACATAGTATCTCACTGCAATTTTATAGTAAATAAAAAGGCATCCGACACCAGACTAGTATCTCACTGCAGTATAGTATATAAAGACATCCGACGCAAGGTAGTCTGGCGATCTAGATGTCAATATTAATAAAAACTATCACCCAACACTACAGTGTTTCTACTATACATATGAGGTACCATAGGAGGTAGCATTTCAGCGTGAGCGGAAGTAGAATTTCAGTGTGAGCGGAAGCAGCATTTCAGCGTGAGCGGAAGTAGAATTTCAGCATCAGCGGAAGTAGAATTTCAGCGTCAGCGGAAGTAGCATTTCAGCGTCAGCTGGAGGACAAACATACAATAAGAGAACATTTCACAATGCATTGAAATCCAACAGTATGTATTGAATGGTATGTTGTGACGAAGGGACACCCTTCCTATATTGACTGAAATCAGTAAGAAACAGGAAATATGTTATGGTGAAGAATCCTCACACTTCCTAGACATGTCATCAATTCAGTTTATATCTGTTCTGAGGATATCACATGAAGAAGAGAATTTTAATCCTCCACCACAATGGATATCTAACGAGTTTCATATGATATTGACATTGTCGGGGTTCTTTATATTTCAGTAATTTTTATTCAGACAAATGGAAATATTCCTCGGTAGAAATCTCGACATTACGTCATCGAAAACGCCCACTCCCACTTATGCATGCTCGTACAATTCAGCGGTACTTTTCACAAAATATCTTAAAACTGATTAAATAAAAATAGCTTCTAAACAATTAGCCTCATTTTACAATCTTCGAATTATAAAACGATATCAATACATTACAATACATGCATTCAAATCAACATATCTTCTGGTATTCATTATTATATTGACTGTTTGGGTATCCTCCAAATTGAGAAATTAAACTGTACAACCGTTTGTATTATTATTATTATTTTATTCATTTATAAAGCGCAAAATTACATATAGCTTTTATGCCCTGTACAATGTTTGCGCTAATAATCATTGATAACATACCATTAAAAGACCTGCAAGAGCTATAAAGGAAATGATAAAACAATAGAAAGAATTTAAATAAAACATGGTAGTAAAATGACGAAGTGGTTGACTTTGACTTGACAAGATACAATTAGCACACAGGTATTCGTATACTGGATCAAAATTCAGTTTGCAAGAGATTGCACATGGAATCCTTGATATTGCACCGAATTTTACATTCACAGGGTATATTCACGCTTCAACAAGAGTGTTTTTAGGTTATTGCGGAATGTTCCATGTGCTTTATCATTATTATTATTATCACAACATTCGTATACATAGATTATATATGGAGAAGAAATGCAAGGCCTCCATTTTTCATTATAATTAAAAGCAATCATTAGTTTGAATTCAAATCTTATGGTTTCTCTAAGAGTGTGATAAACAAATACATGTACTTGTCAATGAGAAAAACATTAAAACAGATATATAAAGGTTTTCTTAGATAATTTACAACCGTCTTCCTATTTTTGCACGAGATGAACATTTACCGTCATCAACATATTTTTAGTATTTTAAAATCTGATCAATCCTGTACATGCATAATGAATAACTTTACTACTGACAATCATGTAAACCACGCCATTAGTGTGTTTTGTCTAATACGTTTCTGCTTTGGTGTCTGAAACACAATACTTAGTATCAAAACAGAAGCCTGAGTCATTTACATGCTGAATTGAATTTACATGTTTTGTAATTTAACTCTGTACCTACAGGAAAATAACAGGAAAAGTTAAAAACTTGTCAACAGTTGGCTGACATTTCCTGTCAAATATATGTACAAGTTTACATTTTCTGTATGAGTTGTACAAAAATGATTTGTAGTTTGTATTTCAATATTAAATCATTGTCAATGAACCCCTATAATTGCTAGAGAGAAAATAAACCTTGTAAAGTGATTATCTAAATAATAAACTGAAATAAAAGCAAAACATGTGTCTGTACATTCGTGAGAAGAACAGGAAATGTGATAATCTGTTAACAGTTGGACGTCATTTTCGGGATCATGTAGATAGTGCAGCATGTCTGCATCGTCTCCATGAAATCTGTTAAAGTGACTGCAATGGTTGTTATTCATTTTATCAGTAAAAAAACATGTTGCAAGTACCTATTTACATTTTTTTAATCCTGAAAAGATAAAGTTACGCGTATTTGCTGGAAACAAAATTGAAATTCTAGAGAACATCAAGTAAAAGCAATAAAAAAGGTACATCGGAATGCTAGGTGTTCAAATTACCACCGAGATCGGCAATTATTGTGCTGGAAATTCGTGTTCTCGGTAATAACAACGAATACAAAATGAGGACACTCACGTAAAGAAGTTAGACTATGAAGCAATGATTTTAGTTCCATTTAAGAAATATTTATCATAAAACAATGAATATCGACTTTTAAATTGAACAGTCCTGCGATGTGACTACACATATGCTTTTTGTACATTATCATACGTATACATGTACAATTCTACAGGACCGTTATTCAATGCATTTTAATCTACTCCCAATGTTTCAAAGGAACAAAGCCGCATCTAAATCAATAAACATATATGACAAAATCATGGAACTGTCCGTGAAATCATCATAAAATATCAGCAATGTCTTGCTCAGATTAATGCAAAACTTTCGCAAACCTGAAAATACCTATGAGATACATGTACCTATATTCTGCTTTGTTTTGCAAACTTTGTGCAGCAAACAGAGACCATCACCTGTACTATGGGAGTTGATCTGAAAACAATGATTAACTTCTTTTTTTTTTAAATCGCGTTTCGTAATGGGGAAACCTGTGGATGTTGTGGTACAGTAATAGACATACCTACACACTGTTAGTAACACCAATTTCCAACGATAAGACTAAGAAATCAACAGTGTCGTGTCAAATAAACTAAATTATCAACTGTAAACTTGGTTTACACAGTGTTTATAGCTATAGTTAAAGTCACCATCGTGGAAATTATATATGGCACAAACGTTCTATTCAAAATAATTCACTTACTATATAGAGAAAGTACAGTTATGCATGAGTTCTCTAGTCAACATAGTTCATTCAACCCACAGTCGACGGACAATTATACAGAGTCAGTCGAACTACATCGCTTTTACTGACAAAAGTTTAAATTCTTACAAATAGATATATTGCAGTTTAAAGCTTCGAGAAACACACTTAAGACTAAGACGTGTTCTTAGACATATTTAGGGCACTTCTTAGTCCTAAGATAGCTTTGTGAACATGCCTGCGGGCTTAATTGTTGGTGGTTATATACAAATTTCATAAATAAGGCTTTAAAAAATTCTAAGCTGTCAAAATCTGTAGGAAAAAAACCCTGAAAAGGTCACTACAAAAAAAAAAAAGACCTCGACGATTCAATGGCGTTGAATGAAAGATTACAACATGACCATGCGGATCCGGATAGGAGAGATATAGAAAGACAGAAAATCAGAAAAGGCTGAGAAAAGGGGTTATGAAAAACTATCAAAACTATAAATGTAATCGTCAAAGAAATACAGAAAACTGGTGCAATGAACGCGTGTCCCTGGATATTAGAGTATTCCAGCCGCCATTGTCGCGGTAATATATGCATATAAATGGCGCGGTATTGTATCCTATTTTATAACGCGAAAATGAGTATGCGGCAGTAATGAAAAATTAGAGGGATAACGTGATACACCCACGATTCAAATATTTCGTTAACAATCGCTTTGTGCGTGAATGAACCCTACTTACGACTTAATTAGGCACGATCTGCAGAAATCTTTGATTTATTGCCATACACTATGTTTAGTATACGTACACCAAACGTAATGTCGTTTATAAATTATAAATTTATGATGAGCATGTATCGGTAGCTCAATGGTAGAGCATTCGTTTCGAAACCGGTCGTGATTTCGAAACCCTCTTGTTGCATGGCCGCGTCAAACGGGTCTTTCGGACATAACCTTAAAAACAAAAGCGCGTGTCGCGGCAGACGTCACGTTAAAGTACCCTCCTTGTTACGGCCGTAAGCGCTAAGCATGGATCCAAATTTGTAGTACTTCACCTACAACTGGTGACGTCTCAATATAAGAGAAAAATCGTGTTATAAACCATGCAAACATGCTTGCTGTAATAAACATCAAAGTTTCTGTATAAACTAGTGCTAAAAATGAGGAATCAGCGTAAAATATCTTATGAACAAACAAAGTTGTCCAACTGACGTACCATGGTCATACCCAGTGATCGACACAGCATGCAATAGTAGTAGTATCTACAATGAAAAATTATCTGTTCAACATAATGAAACGGAAAAGCCAATCACAGAGACACGGACAAGGCAATGTCAACTGTTTTGGAGCAACTGAGAAGCAACAGCCATGAATACAACCCCATGAAAACATCGACAACACTGAAAGAGAACTACCCCAACAACATTAAAAACCACTAACACAATCACAGTAACCACGACCCGATCTCACAACCCTGAAGCCAGATACAGACATGTTACAATGACCAATACAGCGGAGGAAGTGACAGGCTCTGCGCTTGGCAGAACACTGTACTGCACAAAGAAACCGGCCAGCTTATATCGTGGTTCCTAACAAGTGACGTCAGAGATGTAGTTTCAGTGAAGGAAACAAATTTCAGCCTAAAGTAAACAACTTCAGGAAAACATTCTGAATTCAGGAAAACATTCTAATGTTTGTGGTTAACATGTTCCACAAATAGCCTACCAACATGTAGAGAGGGGTGAGCTGAGGGTTGCTACATGTAGATGTATGTAACTAATCTATCCCATGACCTTGTCACTGACCTTTTCCCATATTTGGTGTTTTTTGCATCCACTAATGATAAGATTCAATTTGCAGCACGTGATTTACGCAAAGCTATAGAAATTGTGATTTTATTTATCCGATTTTTTTTTGTCTTGTGAAGATTTCTGCAGATTCGTACTTAATTAAATGCTGAATCTTTGTTTTTTCTCACATGCATGGCTCCTCCTACCTTCTTTGTGAAACGGTGGGATATTAGTAGTTGAATATCGCACATGTGATATTATAAATATCTCCACACGTTCGATAATGTGTGATTTACACCTTCCTACAGATGAAAGAAAAAACGTCCGGTCATAGGGAAAAAAATAATACAGGGGATAAATTTAAGTATTTCCCTGATTTAAAAAATGTAATAAATTGATACACATGTATTCTACTTCTACTAACTGATGCGTATGGAAGAATGATATCCGCTGAATAAATATAATTACTTGTCTATATCAGGACACGTTATCAACATCAGTCCCGGTTGCTTTCAAGAACACAAATTATGAGTGCAAGATATCTTACTTTGATAGTTTGTGAATAGGTAGTAAGTACTTTGGCAATAAAAGTGGCATCGAATCACTTTAATACGAGTCATTTTGCCAGAATAAAATACTCAGTAGCCTTTATTCGGGTGTTATTATGGTTGTTCTAGGTATTCTTATAAAATGCTGAAATAGGAAAATATATTTAGTGTATAACATGATTATACTGTCTTCTTATTCTTGCATGGAATGAGTATTTCCTTTCATGCAATTTTTCAGTTATACTACTGACTAAAATGACAACCACACTACCAAAGTGTAATGGCTAATAAATGTTTTGTTGGGTGTCTGTAACATAATGTTTTAAAATATGAAAACAGAAGTATGAATCATTTACATGCTGAATTGAATTTACATGTTTTGTAATCTGATTCTGTACCTACAGGAAAGTAACAGGAAAAGTGTTTTTTAAAAATCTCGTCAACGGTTGACTGACATTTCCTGTAAAATGTACGTACAACATGTCTTTATTTTCTGTATGAGTTGTACACAAATAATTAAGTATTTTGTGGCGGGGGGGGGGGGGGGAGGGGTGTATATGTCAGTATTATTCTGATAAATTGAAAGTTGTCAACATACATCTACACAATCTACAGCTATTGACTACAAACTTGCGGAACGATGATACTCCATTTATTTTCCATTTAATAATCCGCATATGAAACATGGCATGACGTGGCTCAAGTTGTTCTACGTTTTGCCTCTTACATGTTTAACGCCTGTGGTTATAAACACTACAGAAACTGATAGGTATTGGGCGTTACAGAAACGGATAGATATTGGGCGGTACAGAAACTGATTGGTATTGGGCGTTACAGAAACGGATAGGTATTGGGCGTTACAGAAACGGATATGTATTGGGCGTTACAGAAACTGATAGGTATTGAGCGTTACAGAAATGAGTATAAGATATCGGTGATAAAGTTTACATCAGAAATTAGTACCACAAAGTCAGCAGGTCAGAGAAAACAAATTCTAAACATTTGGGGCCCATTTTACGAAACAACTTATTTACGACAAATTCGCAAGACTTAAATTGTATTCACACAGTTATTAGTATGTACGAATGAATTAAAACGTTCCTGAGACTTTATTTTCAGCTTTATTTTTTCATTATTTTGCATTAGAGTGAAGGATTTTACAATAAACGAGAAAGTTCCAGTATATAAAGTTGGTCGCAAGTCGTAAGTTCTTTTGTAAAATGCACCCCTGTAATATGAAAAACAAATCCAACACGATGTCGAAAGATTTTGGAGATATTTTTAATTGTTTTCTTTTCATTTGAAAGCTTTTTGAATACACAACAGTTACATGTATTTACAATAATCATAAAACACCCTTTGCTGTTTCAGAATATGGGGAAGAATTGAAATTACTGACTGTTCTTGTGTGTCTGGTTATGAATGGATATACGGGTAAAAATAAATGCATGCATCTTCTTAGTCCATTCCAGAAGGTTTGATTCAGAAAGATTGGAAAAACTTCATTTAAGTGCAACAGGAGTTGTAGTAGATTTAACATGTTTGGTATTAAGATGCTATTTGTATTTTGAAAACGGCAGAAAGGATGAAACAAATATCAAGCACCCCCTCACGCAAGCTGTAGGGCATGCAGACACCCAAAGAGAGTTGTATGCTATAGGAAAATATTTATTGGTCCACATTCTATGATTTAAATCAAATTTTATACATGATATGATCTCGTTACTTCATCATTTGAAATTATTTGTATCCGACTTTCAGAACACCCTCGTTATAAGCAGGGGAAAAAACCCAGCCTCCCACAAAAATAATTTTAATTGATGGGATAACTCACGTATCCGTTATTTAGTATTACATTTAAACCCGTTTGATTCGACACCCGAGCATAACGGAGCAGACAGGGTTCACTGTATTCTGTTTATAGTTAAGTCAATAACGTTGTTTTATATGAAAACTTTGTCCTATAAAAATCAATTGACTCCCTTTTCTTGCATGAAATGAACATTTACCTTCATCAACATATTTATGCATATTTTAGGCAATTGACAAAATCTGTTTCGCCGTGTACATGCATAGATTATTGAAAACAGTGTAAACCACACCACAAGTGTGTTATGTCTAATAAATCTCTGCTTCGATGTCTAACACATTACTTAACATAAAATAGAAGCCTTAATCATTTACATGGTGAATTGAAAATAAATATTTTGTAATTTAATTCTGTACCTACAGGAAAATAACAGGAAAAGTCACAAACTTGTCAACAGTTGGTTGATATTTCCTGTAAAATGTCTTTACATATTTACATTTTCTATACGAGTTGTACAAAAATAATTTGTAGTTTGTATTTCAATTTTTAAATCATTGTAAATGTACCCCTATAATTGCTAGAGAGAAAATAAACCTTGTAAAATGAACTGAAATAAAAGCAAAGCATGTGTCTGTGCATTCGTGAGAAGAACAGGAAATGTGATAATTTGTTAACAGTTGGATGTCATTTCCGGGATCATGTAGATAGTGCAGCATTTCTGCATCGTCTCCATGAAATATGTTAAAGTGATTGCAATGGTTGTTATTTATTTTATCGGTAACAAAACATGGTGCAAATATCTTTTTACATTTTTAAAATCTTGCAAAGTTCAAGTTACGCGTTTTTGCTGGAAACAAACTTGCAATTCTAAAGACCATCAAGTAAAATCAATTAAAATATTACATCGGAATGCTAGTTGTTCAAATTACCATCGAAGTCGGCATATATTGTGCTGGAAATTCGTGTTCACTGTAATAACAACAGACACAAAAATGTGGACACTCACGTAAAGAAGTTAGAATATGAAACAGTGGTTTTAGTTCCATTTAAGAAATATTTATCATAAAACAATGAATGTCGACTTTTAAATTGAACAGTCCTGCGATGTGACTACACATATGCTTTTTGTACATTATCATACGTATACATGTACATTTCTACAGGACCGTTATTCAATGAATTGTAATCTACTCCCAATGTTTCAAAGGAACAAAGCCGCATCTAAATCAATGTGTCTGACGGTACTGCTCGTGATCCAAAAATATCAACTATATCTTACTCAGATGTGTCCTAAATTTAGGAAAGCTTCGAAAAACAGACGTAAGACTAAGACGTGTCCTAAGACATATTTAGGGCACTTCTTAATCCTAAGATAGCTTCGTGAACAGGTTTAATTGTTGGTGGTTACAAATTTCATAAATAATACTTTCAAAATTTCTAAGCTGTGTAAATCTGTAGAAAAAACTACCGAACCCGTCACGAAGAATACCTCCATGAATTAATGGCATTGGATATAAGATTAGAACATAACCACGCGGAGGGGATAGGAGAGAAAGACGTAGGAGAGAAAGACAGAAAATCGAAAAAGGCCGAGGAAGAACCTCATGAAACACCATCAAAGCTTCAGTATATCAGAGGAGTACAGAAAACTGCATGGTGCAATGAATGTGTGTTCCTGGATATTACAGTATTCCGTCCGTCATTGTCGCGGTAACGCATAGGTATAAATGGCACGGTATTGCATCCTATCTTCTGACGCGGTAATGAGTATGTCTCGGTAATGAAAATTTTGAGGGTAATGTAACGCATCCACGATTCAAAGATTCTTGTGTGGAATGAACCCTAATTACGACTTGATAAGACCCGATCTGCAGCGTTCATTTCGAGTTGGGGTTTTTTTTGGTGTGGTTCTTTTTTTTTTTTTTTTTTTACTGGCATAGACTATGATTAGCACGCATCCACAGAATGTAATTTTGTTTTTAAAATTATTTATGGCATACGTCCACAAAACGTAGTATTGTTTTGTAACCACAAAGCTTATCGGTAGCTCAATGGTAGAGCGTTCGTTTCGTAACCAGGAGGTCGTTATTTCAAGCCACTCTTGCCATAGCTGCGTCAAACCTAAGACGTAAATATAAATAGTGATTGCTCCTTCGCCAAACGCTCGGCATTTACAATATAGAAGTGAAAATCACGGGCCTTTTGGATATAACCTTAAAAACGGAGGCTTCGTGAAAACATGTTTGCTGTAATATCATATCAAAGTTTTTGTATAAACTACATACAAATCAAAGATGAGGTCATCAGCGTATAGCATATTACATTTTGCATAAACAAACGTAGTTGGCAAATTGACGTGCCGTGGCCAAACCCAATAATTTACACACCGTACAATATTGTTATAGAGAATGAAAACTTAAGTGTCCACATAATGAAACGGAGAATACACATTCATAGAGATGCGGACAAGGCAATGTTGGACTGCTTGGAGCAACTGAGAAGCAACAGCCATGACAACTCCATATATCAAAATTAATGAATGAAAACATCGACAACACTGAGAGAGAATTACCAAACCACCCCAACAGCAATACATGTACAGACCACTAATAAAAACACAGTAACCACAATCCGATCTCACAACCCTGAAACCAGATACAGACCTGTAACAATGACCAACAAAGCCAAGGAAGTGACAGGCTCTGCTCATAGCAGGCCATTGCACAGCACAAAGAAACCGGGCAGCTTATATCGTGGTCACTAACAAGTGACGTCAGAGATGTGGTTTTGGCGAAGGAAACAAATTTCACAAAAATAAACAGCATCAGGAAAAGATTCTAAATTTTGTGGTTTAGCATTATATATAAAAACGGTCTGCTTTCAGAACTGATATTGCTAATTACTGTAACACGATTTACAAATGTCTACTGATGTTCATCATGGTGGAGGAGGGCGAGGAGGAGGGCGAGGAGGAGGCAGAGGAGGGGGACGAGGAGGAGGACGAGGAGGAGGACGAGGAGGTAGAATGAAGACAACGGTTACAATCTAGTTAGAAGATATCTAACTCACTGGAAACACGACATATAATAAACTCATAGATAGATAGATAGATAGATAGATAGATAGGTAGATAAAGGTTTTAAAAATTCACAACGTTAGTAATAAAAACGTAAGCTCTTCCATTTTGATCACCAAAGGTTTTACATAATGTAATATAGATGTAGACAGGTGGGTGATAAACTCTCTATATAAATTATCTACAGGTCATGGACATGGAACTACTCACTATAATACGCTGATGGCTTCTTCAAAAACAGAACTACAACAACTTCTGGTAGCTGCACAGCGATATGCTCAGCAAGAAGACGATGGAAATGAGTTCTTTTGGGGTGTCATTGTGCACACAATCCAAGAACTAATTAAGCATGCCAAGCACTAGATTTACGGGTATGCATCCATGAATTTGTCATATACACGTATTTTGAAATCAGTTATTTCGATGACAGGAGGTTTTATGAAATACTAATACACGGAATTTTATTTTTCAGAGATGGTGGTTGATACTAATGCCTTCTTTGAAATCTGACATTGGACCTCTCGCTACCCAGATCTTTCTTTTTATGTATTAGTACATGTATACCAGTGTGATTGTTTGATAACCACGCAGTAAACAAAAATAACACAAACAGTCTGTGTATTGTGACCCCCCCTCCCCTTAGAAAATCAATAGTTAGCAGACCTCATAAAACTCCATGATACCGGAGAGCTCACTTAGAGAGGGCATGCATGTAAAAGTGTATCTAAGTTTGCTTTCAGTCTTTCTTTGGTCTAAGTAATACCTTTTCATCGTTTCTTCTTGTTTTCTTTTAAATTTTTAGTACGCTAGAAGCTTTCCTTTGTCTTGTCATGCGCGAGTCGTTTCCAATAACAAAAGACATGCGCGGTGGGGTTGAAATGAATGACGTAATTTTGTTCGTAAATTGAATTTATGTTGACAATAATTCAAAATTGTTGGTTGCAAAGGTATATTGCTTATAGCAGTAATGAGATTGATCACTGTTCGTTATCTTCACCTTTCATATATAAGGCGCTGTGAACGGTTCACTCTTTGTACACTGCCAAATATTGTATTAAATATAAGGGGAGGTTACTCAGTTAACCCTGTAACACAATCGCACATTCTCGGGCTTTTCCGGCAAGCGGAAAAAACAACCTCGAATGTTAATAATCACTAATTAGTAACCTACACAATGGTTGGGAGCGTTCATTTTGTACAAATTTCGTTCTTCCAATGAATGCACTTGTAATTATCATTAAATACTCGAGGCGCCTATCACGAGCTTGCCGGAAAGACCCGAAGAAGTTGCAGTGTCCTGTAACAACCATTCATATAAAAATTACGAAGGATTTGGTGTAGGTACCGATTGCAAACAACAATGGTTTGTTGTGAATAACATATCTGCATCTCTGAAAATAATACATATTCATTCTGGTACAAGCAAGATATTTGATTAGTAGGTAATGCTTATATTATTGCATTGTATATCTACTGTATTGCATTTTCCTTATCCATAAACTAACAACTATGACATACAAAGATATAAAACTTTGTGACACACATTTACATTTGATAAGCTAGGATTGATCCATGGGAAACCATCATTTCCACTGTACTTGATCAAATTAACAAATAAGAAATAAACACACAGCCATGTCATTTGTGAATCACAAGCTAAAAGTATTATCAGACTTGCTCGCCAATAACTCTCATGTAATAGTATGTAATATGAGGTTATGAGTTCATATATTAGATGTTGTAAAATATAGTTTATATAGCGGAAACTAAAAAACTTAACTATTCCCTCTGATTGACAGAGTAAGATAAAGACAGAAAAATGTTGTATTACAAGCAAATATAAATATTCATTAAGTATTGTTTATTCACTGAAGTGAACTTTGCACAAAGTTTAAGAGATTAAAACCGCAATATCAAGTAAGAATTTGTAAATTTTGAAATTTGTAACTATGATTCGATCACTATAGAACGAATGGAAACTATTTTCCTGTGTTAAGTAATTTAAATTCTATAAAGAAAGTATTCTGATGGACATTTTACAAATTTGTTGTGGAATGACAAGTATATGTGCGAGGAAAATTAGGATAGCGAAACCCGGAATTTTCAAAAAGTTGTGTACGTCAAGTAGATTTTCGTACATGATTTTTTTAAATTTTAATTTTCTCTGGTCCGTTGAGTTCACATTAGCACCTGTAAAATACAATTTCTATCTATACAAAATATCTGTGCAAATTATATTTTGTACATATTCACAACTTAAATGAAATATACATTTCAACTGGCAAAAGCTTAATATAGTCGCGGGATATATTACAATTCAAGTATTGGTATCTACATGTCTCTACTTATTTAGAGTTTTTGAAACCTTTTGAATGGAAATTTTCCTGAGGATGTGCAAGTAACATCATCTCACGGTAATTCCAGGAGGCAGATGAAGAATTTTATCAATATTTTTTTTTAAATAACTAAAAGTATACTAGATTACATGAAAGACAATTAAGGACTTACTTTCAAAGAGGGTTAGCTATTCCGCAAAATCACTCCTTCACACTGGTAACAGCATATACAGTGTGGCGTTTCCCTCCTAATTTTGAGTACATTTACACGTGACCACGAAGAAGCCAATCATTTAAGAGGATTTCAACCAATCACATTCTGAAGTTGTAATTACGAGGGAGTTATGATCAAAACAAGATAATGGATGAAACGGAAACCGTGTACCCAGAAGAGAGCAACCGGAAGACGTGACCTCGGGACATGCGAGAGGAGATTAGGTTTCACATTAGAGAATATATTTGTGCATTAATTGTAACTGATCAAAGTTCTGATTGGCCATCCAATACGCAAAATCGTAAAATCTATTCCGTCTTGGTTTCAATTTTTACTTTCGTACAGTTTAAATTTCGCTGGACCTGGATAATAATAATAATAATAATAATAATTGGTTTTATATAGCGCCTTATCCAGCGTATGCTGCTCAAAGCGCTTTACAATAATCAATGTACATTATTACCCTGGCAGACCTTATATTAATCTAGAACTTTCTCAGCCTCCTAGGAAGCATACAGTGCAAGCTGCCATTACAAACGCTAGAGCACTAACATTCTAACAATATATTTCACTGTCTATAGCCAGGTACCCCTTTTACACTTGGGTGGAGTGAGGAAATTCATGTAAAGTGCCTTTCCCAAGGACACAAAGTCAGCCCTGCCGCGGCCAGGACTCGAACCCACGACCTTTCGGTCGAGAGTCTGACGGCCACCGACGATATGGCGAGATATTTGATTGCTCTTTCTATAATGTGCTTTCACTAAATTCAAAACGATTGACATGTGTGTAGGTGGTTTTGCAATGGGGTACTATCACCGATCGCGACTAAATGTGTCAGGATCTGGAAAAGAAGGATAATATACCAACACCTAATAAAATTTCAAATTTTTCCATTATTGTATTATTTAAAAATTATTAAACAGATCGAATTGTGATATGTCACTTTAAATGTGGTCCAAATAAAGTTTGATTTATATCAAAGTATATTTTGAAATTCCATGCTTCTTGCTTTGTATCTTCTCTAATTCGCATGACAGCCGTGAACATTCTCTGGGAAAGTGGCCCCAAGATCCATACACTTTTTAAGACTTCTTTTTACAAGAGCTCTTGTCACGTGGTATTTAATTGATCTTTACAAGCCTCTCAGTCTATATCTTTTACCAATCTTCATAGTGTTGTGTTTTTAAATCAATGCATGTATATAAGGTTACCGTCAGCAAGCAATGAGTCATTTCGCTGGATACTCGCGGATAAAAAAGATCAGTTACACTGCATTACAATATACAAACCCTAAAATATAGTTATATTGGTATTATTTAATTCAAAGTCTTGAGATTTGTGAACATGCACGAAAAAGGTATACATGTAACACACGTGTAATTTTAAAATGAATGAAGTTTGCTATGAAACTTACATCGCCGAACTCTCAGCTGAGAAAGTCTGTTATAGAATTTAATTTAACGTCTATATAAAATTACATAATCTGAACTAATGACCTATGCGACAGGTATAGAAACTTCAGGTTTATTTGGGACATTTTTTAGAATAAAAAAGGGGGATCACATTTCAACTTTAGTTCTGATTTCTTCTCTAAATTATTATCTCCCTTTTCCGCAACTACAATGTATGAGTGATACAGTTATGAATCCCCTGTCGACCGGTCACACCCGCCGTGAGCCCTATATCTTGATCAGGTAAACGGAGTTATCCGTAGTCAAAATCAGTGTGCCAAGAACAGCCTAACAATCAGTATGAAACACGTCAGACATTATTTGACCCAGTGATAAGTTGTATTGGCAAACTAGATTGTTATAACGACCATAAAATTTGCGAAATGCTTACTTTAAACGAGACTGTTGAGTACCCTGTACCATCAACTTGTTTGTCAGTAGCCTGCCGCGATTTAAAAACTGACCATACGCATAAGTTCTTGCGTATCGATTCAATTGAGAGATGTAAACACTATATGCAGGTGATAATGGAATACTGCTACATAAATTTGACGGTGGAGAAGCTGAAATCATCCCATTTATCATAAAGTTTGAGTTGTTAGTTTGCCATTAATGTCTACTTTCAATAATATATCTAAGTATGAAGCAGAAGTGGACGACTCTGTGGTGTCTTTTATTTCGAGTTCACAAGGATGTATCGAATCGCCATATAAAGAAAATTATTATTTTTAATAGATAATACGTCGTCGATATATCGAATTGAAGGTCACAGCAAGATTTTTTCTGTTCATGTAGAAGTTTTTGAATAATATCTGCTTCATAGGAATATAAAAAAACACAGGTAAGCTACATGTAACAAAGGAGCACAATTCGTCCCAATGAGAATTCCGACAGACTGTTGGAAGACCTGATCACCAAAGACCACAAAGATATTGCCAATGAGGAACTCCAGTATATCTTTAATCCAACTTCAGAATACCTTTGCGTGAAATCAGAGTGGTGTTTAACAAAGTAATTTAGTAGGGATATAGAATTATATCATGAAAAAAGTAAACGTCGACTCTACCAGGGTATATACATTTTATAATGAAGCTTCTTAAATATGTTTCCTAACACTACATTTTTAGCATATTGTAAACCCTGCTCTATGAAAAACAAAAGAAGTGAACATGAAGTTCTTGTGAAAAGCACGAACTTCAAATTCTTGACACTAGCAGAATGACTAAATCTACTGAAGAAGTTCCTTATAACTAATGAGATACTAAAAATAAACGCTCAATCTGATAAGCCAGGATTCAGCGTATTAGCCAACGAAATTGCAGAAAACATATTATGTTCGAGAAGACCGGCAAAATGGCGGGCATAATGACTTACACGGTAAACATTTGAAACATAGAAATATTGGCTTTATCAAAATTGCCACATATATGTATGCAACAGCCAAATGAAGACTTTACCTAATTGAGAGTGGGTGCATTATTGTTAGGCCGTTCTTGATACACTGATTTTGACTACGGATTATTCCGTTTACCTGATCAGGATATAGGGCCCACGGCGGGTGTGACCGGTCGACAGTGGATGTTTACTCCTCCTAGGCACCTGATCCCACCTCTGGTGTGTCCAGGAGTCCGTGCTTGCCCAACTATCTATTTTGTATTGCTTATAGGAGTTATGACATTGATCACTGTTCGTTATCTTCACCTTGGATTTATAAAGAGAAAAATAATGATAAACTCTCTCTGTATATGTAAATTTTTTGGAACGATATGTTTCTTCCTCAGGACAAACAGGGGGGGGGGGGGGGGGGGGGACATGCATAAGAAAGATATACACACCAAACATAGGCCTAAATACAGTCCGGCAACGGTGATGTTTCCATATCAGTCAAAAATTCTCGAGCGGGACATTAAACAATATACAACCAACATCCCTTTATAGAACTCCTATAAGCAATACAAAATAGAGAGTTTGGCAAACACGGACCCCTGGATATACCAGAGGTGGGATCAGGTGCCTAGGAGGAGTAAGCATCCCCTGTCGACCGGTCACATTTGCTACGAGCCCTATATCTTGATCAGGTAAACAGAGTTATTCGTAGTAAAAATTAGTGTGCCGAAAACGGCCTTACAATCGGTATGAAACAAGTTAGACAGAATTTGACCCAGTGATGTTTCGTTCATGTTTTTCACAGTCATCTACGCATTTAGTGAATTTGTTGTAACATTTTTCTTGATGGTATGGCTCCTCTGTCGGGTCAGCATAATAATTCCGCCAGAGAGTACACAAATCGTTTTCAGCTCTCATACCTTTATAATTGGGACGATGTGCTCGTGAAGACGATAACGTTATATTGTTTTTCCATGCTGTTCCGATATCTTTTTCAGATGCTTTATTAATTTTGTCAAAAATCGATTGATTCCATTCATTTTTTTTTGCAAGTCCATGAAGTCGATGGAAAGAGCTCTTTTTGGAAATTATATGCTTTCGAATCTCTCCTTCTCGGTGAAATTTCGACCATCCATCGTCATCACCTGCACTTCTCATTTCACAGTGAGCAGAATCCAGTTTCCAAGAAGGTTTCAGGAATGGTCTGAATTTTTCATACAGAGTATGTTTATCAGAGGTCGAAAGAAGAGACATTGTTGCTGGTCAATAGTATTATCTGTTGAGATCCCAGTATTTGAACGATTGCAGTAAATATTCGCAATCAGTTTGATAATTTTGAATGTTCTCATAGGTTGCAGAAGACCATCTAGGAATATGTCGAGATAAATTGGGTGGTTAAACACCAAACAATTTTTTTAGGTGGAATTATGTAAACAATGGTTGGTGGTCGGATACTTCGTATTTATATTCTTTATAAATTTCTATCATTTGTATATTTGACAATTGTCTTCGATTTTAGCTTAGTTTCTTTATTCCGAGAGATGTAGCATTTCATATAGGCACTACAATACAAAATTTAGATATATAATTGCATACATAGTGTAATAAACATATTACTGATTTTGTGAATATTGTAATTGTATTTTTTTTTTTTTTTTGCGAAAAAAACCCAAATACTTCTTAAGTAAGTCACATGTAATTCTTTAGTATTTGTACAACATAACAATCATAACGTCCCGAGGACACTTGGTCTTCGGGGAGTACTAATTTAGATATATTTCTCTCTTTTCACGACAAAAATGGACATATAAGTAAAACTCTTCTTCAATTTCATCTAATTCACATAAATCACATTTTCTACTCCCCCTTGTTAAGTTACAATATAACATACCTCTCAATCGCTGTTGAGACAACACAAAATTTACATCAACACAGAAAATAACATGTAGGTCAGCTTTAAAATAATAAAAACTAAACTTTTTTAAATCGTTATAATATAATTTCTTTTTCAAAATCTAGTTTTTCTCAAAACTTTTAACACATATACAAACTACTCCTTTGGTCGTGGGAAGAACAATAACTCTTGTATCGCTTGGTCGCTCTAAAGTACATCTAGAATCAATAGTGGTAGCTCCAGATCCAGGGATACTAATAACTAATTGATATACATGTAGATGTATTTGATTAGGAAAGTAATAAATACTGATTCCTAAAACGTGTTAGGTAATATAACAGTATTGCAGTGTACATGTACAGTGAAACTTCTCTAAACCGGCCGGCTCTCGGACTGGAAAAAACGGCCGGTTTAGAGGGATGGCCGGTATACCGAGAATTTAGCAATTACAGACGTTTTATCTCAATATTCACAAAGTAGGTACTGTTCACTTTCATCTGGTGATCTATGATCAATTATCGGTGGAGATTAAATTAGTCCGCTTGTACCTAAAGGTAATTATGAATTACAAGAAATATTCTCGCTGAAATCATCTAATTTTCAACTGAAAATCTATAACAGGATACATAAAGAAAACACAGAGGCCTATTATTGGAATTCCTCTTACCTATAAAAACTCTGTTTACATTGATCGCTTATGTCATTAACAATTTTGTTTTGACGTTTTTAAAAAGTACAGTAGTAAATATGAAATTGTAATTTGAATATTTCTTTGGAATTTTAAGTCTATGGAAACCAAGAAAATTAATCTATCTTTTAATAATTATCATTAACAGTCATGGGTTTGTTCTTTATTAACTACCGCTTATATCCATACGGTAATGTAGTGTAACAATATGGCGTCTGATACTGTATTCATTCGATATGTTCCGAACTGTTTTTTACATTTTGTACAGAATTTGGAAAGGTCTCTTGGATTAGCTAAGTGTCAATTAACACCCTTGACAGCACAGGTAAACATTAGAAAATAAAGAGGCCACTAGTGTTTTTCACACCTCCGGTCAATAATTTCCCACCTGGCCAGTTGGTCAGTCAATTTTCACACCTGGACGATCTTGATCTTTCTCTGGCCAAACTTTTCTTGTCTTCAAAAAGTGGCCGGTATGTTAAGAGTAAATTATACATGCTTGTTAACAAATGTACTTTAAAAAGTGGCCGATGTCCGGTTTTCAGGGGTGGCCGGTTTTGTAAGACTTTCTTTGTAAGGAAATGTTAAGATTTCTGCCGGGACTTTGAAAATTGGCCGATATTCAGGGAGAACCGGTTTTCTGAGGGGCCGGTTTGGAGAAGTTTCACTGTATATTGTCGAATATTTCTGTATTCGGCCATCGTTCATCATAGAGATCGGCATGGAGATTTCATTTGATTCATCGGTAACATGAAAAGCAGCATAACAATAACATACCAAAATATATATAAACATGTAGAGAAATATGCTGCAATTCAAGCATTTAAAATACATAACTTTGATAAAATATGGATGAAGTGGGAAAATATTTTTGCAATTGATTAATTATTACTACATGTACTTGTCATTATTTTTAGTACATGTATTATTGTTATTATTATTACTTTCACTATTGTACAGCAAGTAACCTAAACCACAGGGAGATGTATGCATGTATGAAAGGTATGTTTGTGTAAGTGTTTGATGTATTGTATGAAACCAAAAAAATAAATAAATTATAAAAAAAAAAAAAAACATACCAAAATAACTAAAAACTTCTTTCTGGAAAAATAAATAACAAAACAAGTTCAAGGAATTAAATTTTATATGCAAGAAATATCAAGATCGAGAATTTTTTTCATTACCGTCTCGTGATTAGACCGTGATTCATATAATCCATCGTATGAAGACGGATTCTTAAAAAGAAACAATAACTATAATATTACTTAATTGTCATTGTTGATAAGTTAATAGCCAACAAAGATAATAGCCATAACCATATATAACTCCATTCTCCCAGAGCCTCTGACAACCAAGTCTAACTCCTAGCCTGCCCGTGTGGCTTAGTTTTCTAAGCCCGATGGAACTGTTTCTACTAATAGGAGAAGGGGCGAGGGCGGATCTCTAACGCCTTAAAACCAGATGATTCGGTTTCAAACCGACGCTCCTCTGAAGTACACCCGGTCACGGATAAGCCTTGGGGAGTCATAAACCGACGGTGGGAGAGGTCATCGCGCCTCATTGGAGAGCTACCGCCCGCCCCAAGCTGGGCAGTCCCCAGCCAGTAAGGTGTTGTCCCGCCACAGTCCGCCTGCTTCAATGGGTGAGTGGAGCATAGGGTTGGGAACAGCCCGACTGACGGATTGAAAATCATGCACCAGATAAGACAAAAGAAAAAAAAGCCAGCGACTTGGAATGTAAAAACTATGACACCAGGACTCTCTGATGACATGCGTGTAATCAGCGACACGCGTGAAACAGTGGTGATCAACAACGAACTGTTGGGATTACATTTGGACATTTCAACCCTTAATTTAGAAGACATGCCTTGAAGACTCAGGTACCCTGCACAAGAAGGATTACATTTTTGTCTGGCAAGAGAAAAGCCCAGAAGAGACTAGTTAATACAGTGTGGAATTCGCCATCAAAAACTCACTCCTGACGATGATTAAACCTATTGAAGGTGGAACAGAGAGAATCCTACCCCTGTCCTCTCTTTGCGCCAGCTGCAAGAAAAATGCAGAGAACAGCGACAACACCCGCATGCGACCTTCATCAACCTGATGAAAGCCTTCGATCTTTCAGCCGAGGTGGTATGTTCTTCCATCTCGACATGAAGGGAGTCGTTCAGTTCAACGGTTCATCATCTGACTCCTTCAACATCCACAGCGGCATTTAGCACGTCTGTGTGCATGCACCGACTCTCTTTGGCATTTTCTTTGCCGTCGTGCTGAAGTACGCCTTGGGACAGTCTACAGAGGGCATCTTCTTCCACACCAGGTCAGATGGAAATCTGTTCAGCCTGTCCCGCCTGAAAGCTAATACAAAGGTCCGCGAGGTGGCCATCAAGGACATGCTCTTTGTTGATGTTACAACAGTTGCCACACACAGAGAAGAGCTACAGATCTTCATGGGCAACTTCTCTCGAGCCCGCGATGGTATCAAATGGAGCGACAAGACGACCAACAATGCAATTCTGACACGTGCCCAAATTCCCAGTTTTCTTCATACTGTTACAGCAATGTCGTCTCCGTTGGTTGGGCCATAACGGGAGGATTCCCAAGGACCTGGGATATGGGGAACTGGCGACCGGCACGAGAGCCCAAGGACGCCCCTAACTGCACTTCAAGGATGTCTGCAAGCGTGACCTCAAGTCTCTAAGCATGCACGCATATAGGTGGGAGGAGATCGACAGTGTCTGTGACAGGTGGAGACTTGAGAGTGGTAGAGAACTCCGAAGAGGGTAGGTCAAACTCAGACAAGCCACTGTAGACAGACGCACCTGTCACAAGAACGGTCAGAGGACACCAGGAGACGCCGCATTCACGTACAATAACCGTAACAAGGCATGTCCCGCAACGGTCTCTACAGCCACAGCCGTCGCTGTTCCTCTGTCAGCACCATCTGAATTTCCAGGCACAAACTTCAAAGACTCCCGAGACCGACGGATGTAAACATGGTACGATTCGGATTTATTTCAACGAACAGTTACCTGAAAAGTAGACATCGTCTATTCGGCATATGTGTTCTTTACCTGGAGTGCTTAGGGTTTGGATGGACGCTAATCTTTCTGCACAATTAATGTATTTGTATAGGGTCATACTGAAATACACGGGAAGTAGACAACACAGGTAATTCTCGCTATTCCATAATCTAAGAATACCAGTTCTTTCGTTTCGATGCCCTTGGTCTTCTCACCTCCTCAACCAAATGGAACTTGTTGAAAGTTTGCTTGACAGGCGGCTCAACCTTGATCTGATTGTTTCTGGTTCTATATTTCCATGATCCACTGGCTCATTGGATATATATAAATACAATTATTGATATATAATGTAAATTTAAATCAAATGGATGACTCTGCGTTTACTAATATTGTTTGTAATTTCCCAAGACAAACTGCAAAATTTATCTATAATTTTTATAACATCAGACAAAAATACTTAAGGAAAGCCACAATTATCTATGATAGTAATATACATCCACAGGACTGTACATGCGCAGACATCATTGAATATGTTAAATTGCTTAAAGTGGCATATAGGTCCGTTGGGCCAAGTGTAAAATTAAAGGTAAAGATTTATTTACACACACAAAAAAAAAAATACAGGTAGTGTAGAGGACTAGATAAGAACACAAATGACGTCACAGGATAATTTCTTAGTTTTGCTGCATATTGTAGAAATTTTCCAAACTCAATCAGTTCTCTAATATCTTTGACATTAAGTAATTTACACTGGGTTTTGTAAAATAAAATTTCTTAGCATCTTTTTCCTCAAGTCATCATATAGAGGACATTTTGAAATAAAGTGAAACTCACCTTTTTAAATCATTCAGATCACAAACAATACATGACCGTCGTTCTCTGACTATATCATTTTGTCTTCCAACCTCAACATTCAATTTATGATATGAAGTCTAAAGCGAGTAATATAAGATTTGTGAACACTGATAAGTTTATGGGTAGGTGATTGAGAATGGAGGCTTTAGAAAATATACTGCAATTGGCCATTATTGTCATTAAATATTGTATCTATAATGAATATTATTCCAAGAATTTATCCGAGATTTGTGTTTATCTACGTATGTTAACAGCTTCATAGTCACCTCATGAAATTCGGTATGATGGTCTTACACAAACCGAAGAGCATATGGCAATTCAATTTCTATTATATTTTCCCCGTACTTGGTGTAATGCGTAAATTTATGCTATGTCAGTTATGATGATAATAAAATAAACACCTGCAGATAAAAATCTACACATATTCATAGGAAAACATCCTAAATTTGCAGTCAGAATCCCCAGATCACCTTAAATTGATATTGGAGTGTTCATTCGAGTCGATTTCAAAGATTGAAAAATATTACAACAGACTTTTACATATGCATAATGAAAGTAAGAACATTCCATTTCTAAACTTTTCACCACAATATTGGTTCAATAAATTCACAGTCATTTAGTGAGATGTAAAATATTCTGTTTTCTGCACCAAACGATTTAGAGTTCAGTAAAAACTCACAAGGATCGGGTGTTCAAAATGAACATGACCAGACAACATACATAACAGAATCCTACATGAAATTGATGATATTAACAAGATTTGCAACACATGTTAAATTCTGCTTCTTAGAAAAGTTCCTTGTTCCCAGGTCTGTACATGAGTCCGGCTTTCAGTACTTTGATTCTCTATTTTGCAAATCTACACCTGCATGTTCCGCATGAAATCTCAATATCCATACGTAAAATTTCTTACTTTTAATTCTAAATTCAATAAATGATCCCTGATTGTAACAATAAATGAGAAATCGATGGAAAGGTTTTCATGAATGACTACATAGGAGGTTCATTTACGTCACTGTGTAATAAAACCAATTGCAAGCTCAAAATCTGAAACCAGCTTATCATTTTACATGTTTTCCAATCAACAAGAGTCATAACATCATGATAAAGTCTGTACAAGAGACAAAGTCCAGTCAAACTAGTCTACACATTTTCCTTTTCATTACAAATCGGCTTAAATAAACAATTTTCCATTCGATGCCTGTTACTGTGCAAATTTCTACTAAGCCTTGGTATAACATATCATATACAAATGTGGATGTTTGAACGGAGTAAATTTCAATATCAGTGAATATAAATATCTACGAAATACTGATTAGAACGGTTATTGTGAACGTTCTTTTAATAATAAATAACGACAATTATAGTAAATGTTTTCAGAGTTTATTCACTAGGAACTTGTGCGATCTTATCTAAAGCTTTATTAGAAACATCGAATAATACTACCAATTATCAGATGCGGGATTAGAGAAAATCCATCCTTAAATGGAAAAGGTCAAGCCCAAGTTTCGATTTGGAAATCACTTTTTAAAATCAAAGGACAATCTCAGTTGATGACATGAATTTGATCGGGTGTGTTTGGATACAAATATTATTTCATATTCTATGTCCATCTGAACTGAACTTCAGCAAGGCAATAACGGGTGAGATTTAATATTTAAATTAAATTTAAATTAATGTCATTTCATAACTTGAAAAGGTAGATACAACGATTATCAAATATACGTGTTCTCTGTCTACATGTTTCGTAGCCATTGTTTCAGTCGTTAGTGTAAGATACAGAAATTCACTGTTCACTTTTATTCTTACATGTACATGTATTTAGTAGTATATTTTCCCTTATCAAGTAGGTTGTGGAGCTTGTGCGTATAAAGTAGTGACAAACTGCCAAACCAAGACCCGGGCGGACCCAAAATAGTTTTCTTTCGGTTTTTAAAAAAAGATATAAGCAAAAATAAAAGTTAATATCGAGTAGTTTCATCTGAAAGGTAACCCAGATGTTAAATATATTTGATTATAGAAAAATAGCTATTTGCATTTTCGACAAAACAAAATGTATTAATTGTTATATATACATGTATATATATATATATCATAAAACAATTTTCAAAGACGCAACAAATATAATCATGACATGCTTGCAATGTTAACTTTTAAGACATTCGAAAACAGTATAAAAATAACAAATACAGGCCTGCATTTCTCGAAGAAAACGTTAAATCAAAACTTGCACTTTGCCTGGGATTTTACTCAAATTTCGACTGCTCAAACAAAAGAAAACTCACAATTAAGTTGCGTTTTATCACTTACTTGATGCGAACATTTGAATTTTCAGACCTAAATTATGAAGGACTGCTCCGAGATTCGGTGAAGGCGTCAGACCAAATATTCAGCCGAGCCGAATCTCAGCAAGACTAGGGTGCTCGCGGACATTTCAAGTGTGAAATCAAATGATAATCATATTGGCATATCAACCATTTTTCTGTAGAAATTCCCCGTAAATGTCCCAATTCAACGAGCCTTTTTGTGAGAAATCGATGTTACTGGTCAATCGGAGAAGGCAATTTTCTACAGTCGCAGAGGCGGTGTGTGGAACAAGGGGGGTTACTAGCGGAGATACCGGATGAAACTGTCGAAAACCGTGTGAACACAAAGTTTAGGTATTCTGTTTTGATCATATTGTATTTGTGAATTGGACATAATATTCTTTGTGATCATGCTTTAAGTTAGACGGCTCTGCTTTACTACAGAGTTCTTTTAAAAAATCGTAACGAAGATTACTCGTGTTTCCTTTATTGTTTTGATGATACAAGTCAGTTTTATCAGTCAAACCTATCAACTCATCGTCTTTATCATTACAGCACTTGATTTACCCTTGATTAACCTACCATTATGACATGTATATGTGTTTATTCATTTTATACATGTACATGATCTAATATATTCACGTTTGTACTTTACATATACGTATATGATCTAATATATTCACATTTGTACTTTACATATATGTACATGATCTAATATATTCACGTTTGTACTTTACATATATGTACATGATCTAATATATTCACGTTTGTACTTTACATATTTGTACATGATCTAATATATTCACGTTTGTGCTTTACATATATGTACATGATCTAATGTATTCACGTTTGTGCTTTACATATATGTATATGATCTAATATATTCACGTTTGTACTTTACATATACGTTTATGATCTAATATATTCACATTTGTACTTTACATATATGTACATGATCTAATATATTCACGTTTGTACTTTACATATATGTACATGATCTAATATATTCACGTTTGTACTTTACATATTTGTACATGATCTAATATATTCACGTTTGTGCTTTACATATATGTACATGATCTAATGTATTCACGTTTGTGCTTTACATATGTGTACATGATCTAATATATTCACGTTTGTACTTTACATATGTGTACATGATCTAATATATTCACGTTTGTACTTTACATATACGTACATGATCTAATATATTCACGTTTGTGCTTTACATATATGTATATGATCTAATATATTCACGTTTGTACTTTACATATATGTACATGATCTAATATATTCACGTTTGTACTTTACATATATGTACATGATCTAATATATTCACGTTTGTACTTTACATATGTGTACATGATCTAATATATTCACGTTTGTACTTTACATATATGTATATGATCTAATGTATTCACGTTTGTACTTTACATATATGTACATGATCTAATATATTCACGTTTGTACTTTACATATATGTACATGATCTAATGTATTCACGTTTGTGCTTTACAAGTTTACATATATGTATATGATCTAATATATTCACGTTTGTACTTTACATATATGTACATGATCTAATATATTCACGTTTGTACTTTACATATATGTACATGATCTAATATATTCACGTTTGTACTTTACATATATGTATATGATCTAATATATTTATTCACGTTTGTACTTTACATATATGTACATGATCTAATGTATTCACGTTTTAACTTTACATATATGTACATGATCTAATATATTCACGTTTGTACTTTACATATACATACATGATCTAATATATTCACGTTTGTACTTTACATATACATACATGATTTAATATATTCACGTTTGTACAGTACTTTACATATATGTACATGATCTAATATATTCACGTTTGTACTTTACATATATGTACATGATCTAATATATTCACGTTTGTACTTTACATATATGCCAGCTTGAGGCGTTGCCGTTCGTATCCTCATGTATTTTCGAAAATGAAATTTGTTACATTAATATTCTGGTTTCATTTCTGTCGGACTTGTCGTGGTAGCTCAGTGGTCGGGCGTTCGCTCGTAACCGGGAGGTCGTGAGTTCGGGCGCCTCTCGTGCCATGGCCGCGTGAAACTAAGACGTAAACAGCTCCTTCGCCAAACGAAGTGAGAGTCACGTGTCTTTCAGATATGACCTTAAAACGGAACCCGGTGTTGCAGTAGGCACGTTAAAGAAGCCTCACTGTTATGGCCTGAGTGCTAAGCATAGGTTTATTTCTGGTACTTCGCCTACACCTGGTGACGTGTCAATATGAGTTAAAACTTCAACCAAACAACAATTTCTGTCGTTAAAATAGATGTAATACAATATTCATTAAGATTTACACACGCATTGTCAACAACTGCAAGACATTCATGAAAAAATGGTATCATTACAGTTTGTAAAGAAACATTGGAAATATGAAAACGTGCATGCTTGTGCATTGGATTGTAAATTAAAGTTTGATTGTATACATTTAGGGTGGAAGTGAAATGGATCGGTATTCATGATATGCACGTGGAGGGCGAGTATAAGAACATGCTCAACAAAACCGTGAACTACACGCACTGGAGGGCGGGAAATTCAAGGGCTGCTGAATTTGAGGACTGCGTGATGCTTACAGATACAGGGTGGCTCGAAAGCGACTGTTCTATGTCGACAGTCGCAATTTGTTCAGAAAAATTGCAAGGTACTACGCGAGTACATACTGCATGAATTGCGACAGAATTTCTTTAATTACTTAACATCTCTCTTAATCCACAATTACAAAAAATTCGACAATAGATTAGAAAACACATTTATGAATTCGTTCATCACGATCTCGAGCTGTAATTGGTAAATATGCATGAATGTAAACATTTAATCCGTTTAGATTTCGGTATAAAAACAAGAGGCCGGTGACCTACTACAATCTTATGAGTCATGGTTTTTTATACTGATAATTTTGATACTCTTCAATAGGTCAAGACACGTCATGGGACTCTGTACACTACATGTACATATCTCAGTCATCGGACTCTGTACACTACATATCTCAGTCATCAGACTCTGTACACTACATATCTCAGTCATCGGACTCTGTACACTACATATCTCAGTCATCGGACTCTGTACACTACATATCTCAGTCATCGGACTCTGTACACTACATATCTCAGTCATCGGACTCTGTGCACTACATATCTCAATCATCGAACTCTGTACACTACATATCTCAATCATCGGACTCTGTACACTACATATCTCAATCATCGGACTCTGTACACTTCATATCTCAGTCATCAGACTCTGTACACTACATATCTCAGTCATCGGACTCTGTACACTACATATCTAAGTTATCGAAGTCTGTACACTACATATCTCAGTCACCGAACTTTGTACACTACATATCTCAATCATCAGACTCTGTACACTACATATCTCAGTCATCAGACTCTGTACACTACATATCTCAATCATCGGACTCTGTAAACTACACATCTCAGTCACTGGGCTTTGTACACTACATATCTTAATCATCGGACTCTGTACACTACATATCTCAGTCATCGGACTCTGTACACTACATATCTCAGTCACCGAACTTTGTACACTACATATCTCAGTCATCGGACTCTGTACACTATATATATCAATCATCGGACTCTGTAAACTATACATCTCAGTCACTGGGCTCTGTACACTACATATCTCAATCATCGGACTTTGTACACTACATAGCACAGTCATCGGACTCTGTACACTACATATCTCAGTCATCGGATTCTGTACACTACATATTTCAGTCACTGAACTCTGTACACTACATATCTCAATCATCGGACTCTGTACACTACATATCTCAGTCATCGGACTCTGTACACTACATATCTAAGTTATCGAAGTCTGTACACTACATATCTCAAATATCGGACTCTGTACACTACATGTCTTAGTCACTGGACTCTGTACACTACATATCTCAGTCATCGGACTCTGTACACTACATATCTCAATCATCGGACTCTGTACACTACATATCTCAGTCATCGGACTCTGTACACTACATATCTAAGTTATCGAAGTCTATACACTACATATCACAAATATCGGACTCTGTACACTACATTTCTTAGTCACTGGACTCTGTACACTACATATCTAAGTTATCGAAGTCTGTACACTACATATCTCAATCATCGGACTCTGTACACTACATATCTCAGTCATCGGACTCTGTACACTACATATCTAAGTTATCGAAGTCTGTACACTACATATCTCAGTCATCGAACTTTGTACACTACATATCTCAATCATCGGACTCTGTACACTACATATCTCAATCATCGGACTCTGTAAACTATACATCTCAGTCACTGGGCTCTGTACACTACATATCTCAATCATTGGACTTTGTACACTACATATCTGTCATCGGACTCTGTACACTACATATCTCAGTCATCGGACTCTGTACACTACATATCTCAGTCATCGGACTCTGTACACTACATATCTCAATCATCGGACTCTGTAAACTATACATCTCAGTCACTGGGCTCTGTACACTACATATCTCAGTCATCAGACTCTGTACACTACATATCTCAATCATCGGACTCTGTACACTACATATCTCAATCATCAGACTCTGTACATTACATATCTCAGTCACCAGACTCTGTACACTACATATCTCAGTCATCGGACTCTGTACACTAGATAACTCAGACATCAGACTCTGTACACCACATATCTCAGTCATCGGAATCGGTACACTAGATATCTCAGTCATCGAACTCTGTACACTAGATATCTCAATCATCGGATTCTGTACACTACATATCTCAGTCATCAGACTCTGTACACTACATATCTCAGTCATCGGACTCTGTACACTACATATCTCAGTCATCGGACTCTGTACACTACATATCTCAGTCTCTGGACTCTGTACAATACACATCTCAATCATCAGAGTCTCTATACTATATCATCTTAGTCATCGGACTCTGTACACTAGATATCTCAGTCATCGGACTCTGTACACTACATATCTCAGTCATTGGACGCTGTACACTACATATCTCAGTCATCGGACTTTGTACACTACATATCTCAATCATCGGACTCTGTACACTACCTATCTCAGTCATCGGACTTTGTACACTACATATTTCAGTCATCGGACTCTGTACACTACATATCTCAATCATCGGACTCTGTACACTATGTATCTCAATCATCTCTGTACACTATATATCTCAGTCATCGGACTCTGTACACTACATATCTCAATCATCGGACTCTGTACACTATGTATCTCAATCATCTCTGTACACTATATATCTCAGTCATCGGACTCTGTACACTACATATATCAGTCATCGGACTCTGTACACTACATATCTCAGTTATCGGACTCTGTACACTACATATATCAGTCATCGGACTCTGTACACTACATATCTCAATCATCGGACTCTGTACACTACATCTATCAGTCACTGGACTCTGTACACTACATATCTCAGTCATCGGACTCTGTACACTACATATCTCAGTCACTGGACTCTGTACACTACATATCTCAGTCATCGGACTCTGTACACTACATATCTCAGTCATCGGACTCTGTACACTACATATCTCAGTCATCGGACTCTGTACACTACATATCTCAGTCATCGGACTCTGTACATCACATATTTCAGTCACTGGACTCTGTACACTACATATCTCAGTAATTCGAAGTTTTACTTAAATAATTTGTGAATGGAAAATTGGAAATCGATGTCGGATGCCATAGAATTGCGGGAGCTTTACACCCTCCCCCCCCCCCCCCACCCACCCCCACCCCTGGCCTCCTCTCACTATTTGAATTTTTATCCGACATTGATCTTTTGATATTTCTCCTTTAAAATTTATCAAACTCATGCGAATATTGTAGAAATCGTTGGTTCAGTAGACTCCTAAACCTACAAACACATCATATAAACCTACAAACACATCATATAAACCTACAAACACATCATATAAACCTACAAACACATCATATTGAAATATCTTTAAAGTGGGCAGAGTGGAACGATTTAACACACCTTATGGCTGTGCTGCGCATTTGATGTGGTTCTCGTTGAGTTAAAGATTATGACAATGATTTAGAATTGATTGTCTCTGATGTTCCCCTTTTTCCAAACAATAAGTTTTCCTATCTAAAGTGATTTAAAGTAATTGAATTCCATAGATAACGTATGACTTTTCAACACTTAACACGACCGTTCCTCGTGATAAATTAAAGGCTAGACTTTTTCACATCATAGACAGTTGCTTCGTCAACAGAAATGGAAAACCGAAACATTCATATGTAGTGATCTGTCATCCAAAAATTTACTTTGTTAAACACCACTTTGATTTCATGCACAAGTACTCTGAAGTTGAAATAAAAAATATGCTGAAGTTCCACATTGACAATATCTTCGTAGTCTTTGGTAATCAGGTCTTCCAACAGTCTATTGGAATTCCCATGCGCAGGAATTGTACTCCTTTGTTAGCTGAACAGTTTATATATTCCTATGAAGCAGAATTTATTCAAGAACTTCTATGTGAGAAGATAATTGATGGCTTTATATACATTGTAACAAAGCAATCCCATTTTTGGCATCATTTGTTATGAAACTAAACATCAGTGAGATGTAACAAATCTCTGGTCCCCGCAGTACCGCAGTATTAAGTTCAAAGTTAAAGGTCACCAACAATGGAACGCGTATCATCGGTTTAAATTGAACGAGATATAACGAGGTGATAAGTCGTGCGCATGACACTTTAAAAAAAAAATATTGCACGTCTTAAATATACCACCGTAAATTTGCAATTGGCACATCAAAGTAAATACTTGTCGTGACAGACAGAAAATGTTTACACGGATATTAGGTATCAAATGTACACTTTTAGTTAACAATTACAGAACCATTTGAGAGGAGACCAAAGTCAACATTCCAATCAAAAGCCCCTCAATCAACTACATACAGGACAAAAACACGGGCCTCAACAAACTCCTGGTCTACAAAAGAAAACTCAACATTTCTTACCGCAACAACGACGTCAGAAAGCCTAAGGTCGACAGCATCCCACTTAAGAACGTCACTATCAACGGCATTCCGTTTGATGACGTCTACATCAACCACACCAAAGTCAACAACAACGAGAATGCCACAGGACACAGCTCTATTTATCAGCCAGTCAACAACACCACTAACTTCATCAACACCACCACTAACTTCATCAACACCACCACTAACTTCATCAACACCACCACTAACTTCATCAACAACACAGTCAACTTCATCATCAACACAGTCAACTACTCCCAAGCTAACGACATTCCACTTGACTCCTCTCCAAGAAATAGAATCGAACTCTACCACCACGAAATTGACAAGACTGTACTCAACATTTCTGCATGCAGTGTCACCAATTACAAAACAGCGGGGTACGTAAAAACAATTTCACTGCCATGTTAAAAATCTAAACTTGTTATCAAAACTTCAGCAATGTATTTCAAGTCCGTTGTAGTTTAGCCATTTTGTTACCCGTATAACAGGTAGAAAGAAATAGAAACTGATCTCAGTGTTAAAGAATAACCGTAAAAGTAAATGTAACATGAAGAAAAGATAAATATGCATCTGAGTAGCTGTAGATCTGTAGCTCTCTGGGCCTGTCCCAATATTTTCCCCAGAAAGCTCCAGATCTGTACCTCTCTGGGTCTGTACTGATATTTTTCCCCAGAGAGCTACAGATCTGCAGCTAGTGTCTGAGCAAAATAAAAGTACAGTGAACATTTCCAACAAGTTTTGTTTTTAACATTTTAGGCTGTTTGTGTCCATGCGGAAGAACGCAAAACGTCATCATTGAAAATGAAGCTGAATTGAAGATCAAGGTCGAAACATTGAAGAAAGCGCTTAGTATTGATAAAAGTATCTTATCTAGGTCAATTCGACAGCGAACCTCTGTCCTGGATGCCCGGCCTTCTGTTTACATAGTGGGCGGTACCCTGTGTTTTGTGGCAGTTCTTGTGTTAGGGTTGATTGTATTCAGTGATGTGCGTAGACTGTGTTGTGACGTCAAACGGGGTCGCTGCAGACATTTCAAAATGTCAGTGAAGAAAGATAAAGCAAAAAATAAAGAAGGAGAAATCAAATCAGAAATGAAGTGCGAGTCTGTAGTTGGATTAAAATGGAGGATTTCACAAATCGGAAAATCATTCTCAGTTTCGACCAAATTTGACCATTAATATCAAATAGAGGGTTGGGGTTTTTTTTATAGCAAGATTGGTGGTGTTCGACTTCATACAGTATTATAATTATATTCCCATATTCTATGTAAATTTTGTGAGATGCGTTAAATATAGAATGGGAAACTACATGTGTGATCTGTAAATTAAATAATGAAATTCATACTCCTCTATCTCTGTTTTTTGTTTTTTGTTACTAGTAAATTCCCATTTACATGACTTTTATTGCGTTCATATGCAGATGTACGTACATTGTAATATGTTTCAGTATGTAATTGGTGGCTGTACGTAAATTGTTTGTAGTATGTTTCAGTATGTAAATTGTTTGTAGTATGTTTCAGTGTGTAAATTGTTTGTAGTATGTTTCAGTATGTAAATTGTTTGTAGTATGTTTCAGTGTGTAAATTGTTTGTAGTAAGTTTCAGTGTGTAAATTGTTTGTACATGTGTAGTATGTTTCAGTATGTAAATTGTTTGTACATGTGTAGTATGTTTCAGTATGTAAATTGTCTGTAGTATGTTTCAGTGTGTAAATTGTCTGTAGTATGTTTCAGTATGTAAATTGTCTGTAGTATGTTTCAGTATGTAAATTGTTTGTAGTATGTTTCAGTGTGTAAATTGTTTGTAGTGTGTTTCAGTATGTAAATTGTTTGTAGTATGTTTCAGTATGTAAATTGTTTGTAGTATGTTTCAGTATGTAAATTGTTTGTAGTATGTTTCAGTATGTAAATTGTTTGTAGTATGTTTCAGTATGTAAATTGTTTGTAGTATGTTTCAGTGTGTAAATTGTTTGTACATGTGTAGTATGTTTCAGTATGTAAATTGTCTGTAGTATGTTTCAGTGTGTAAATTGTTTGTAGTATGTTTCAGTATGTAAATTGTCTGTAGTATGTTTCAGTGTGTAAATTGTTTGTAGTATGTTTCAGTATGTAAATTGTTTGTACATGTGTAGTATGTTTCAGTGTGTAAATTGTTTGTAGTATGTTTCAATATGTAAATTGTTTGTAGTATGTTTCAGTGTGTAAATTGTTTGTAGAATGTTTCAGTATGTAAATTGTTTGTAGTATGTTTCAGTATGTAAATTGTTTGTAGTATGTTTCAGTGTGTAAATTGTTTGTAGTATGTTTCAGTATGTAAATTGTTTGTAGTATGTTTCAGTATGTAAATTGTTTGTAGTATGTTTCAGTGTGTAAATTGTTTGTAGTATGTTTCAGTGTGTAAATTGTCTGTAGTATGTTTCAGTGTGTAAATTGTTTGTAGAATGTTTCAGTATGTAAATTGTTTGTACATGTGTAGTATGTTTCAGTATGTAAATTGTTTGTACATGTGTAGTATGTAAATTGTTTGTACATGTGTAGTATGTTTCAGTATGTAAATTGTTTGTAGTATGTTTCAGTACGTAAATTGTCTGTAGTATGTTTCAGTGTGTAAATTGTTTGTAGTATGTTTCAGTATGTAAATTGTTTGTACATGTGTAGTATGTTTCAGTGTGTAAATTGTTTGTAGTATGTTTCAGTATGTAAATTGTTTGTAGTATGTTTCAGTGTGTAAATTGTTTGTAGAATGTTTCAGTATGTAAATTGTTTGTAGTATGTTTCAGTGTGTAAATTGTTTGTAGAATGTTTCAGTATGTAAATTGTTTGTAGTATGTTTCAGTGTGTAAATTGTTTGTAGTATGTTTCAGTATGTAAATTGTTCAAAATTTGAACATATGTGGACTCTCTAATATATGGTATGAACAAGGTACTGTGAATGAAAAATGGATAACAAACGCTGTGAAACAAAGTCTTATGGATCAGTTTGTCCAGATTTGTTCAAGTGATGTTTTTAGCTCTTCCAAGGGTACAATGTACAGAATTTTTAAAACAAGTTTTGGTCTGGAAACTTATCTTGAAAATCCACCTAAGAAACTCAGTAGCATCTTTTTGAAATTTCGTACCACGAACCATCGCCTCCCAGTAGAGACTGGTCGATGGTTTAGTATACCATATAAAGAAAGATTATGTGTTTTATGAAATGAAACAAAAATTGCAGATAAATATCATTTTGTATTAGAGTACAGTGCTTTGTCCAGTATAAGAAAAGAATAACTACACAGAAAATATTGTACGAGACCAAATGTAATGAAATTTTATGAAATCATGTCAAAGAATAATGTTAAAAACCTGTGCATGTTTATTTTAAAGATATACGAATTAGTCTGTTCTCCTAACACATAACTTCAAATTTTCATATGGAGACGTCACCATTGCCGGTGATGGGCTGCAAAATTTAGGCCTATGCTTGGCAGTTATGGCCAATGAGTAGGGAGAAATCTTTATCGTACCACACCTGCTGTGTGGGTCTCGGTTTTTGTGGTCTCATCCGAAGGACGGCCCGATTTAGTTGCCTCTTACGACAAGCAAAGGGTACTGAGGACCTATTCTAACCAGGGTCCCCACGATGCTTTTCGAAAGATTTAATGTTTTACCACCGTATGACCCCTAAGTTACGGATTTCACAAGCTTGGTAATGGTCTCAATTTTCATAGATATTTATTTTATGTTGCACAGAGTAAAAAATGATTTTCGAAGATTTTTTTTTATCCTTAATTCAATTGAAGAGAGCAAGAATTCAATCTTGAATTGATGCGCACATTTATTGAATTGCTGCTCTCTTCAACTGAATTGTAGCGTGCATCCATCAATTCAATTGTTCATTTCAAGAGAGCAACAATTCAATTATAGAGCACATCAATTCAACAGAATAATTAATGTTATCGACAATTCAATGAATGCGCGCAATAATTAAGCATTGAAGATATCGCTAATTATTTGACTGGTTCTTTAATTGAGTTGTTGCGCGCATCAAATGAATTGATGATATCTTCAAATAATTAAATATATCTTCAATTATTTGAGTTTATGTTAATTTGGCGCTCCATAGAATATTTCTAGAGAAAGTTCGGGTATACTGTCACCCTACTCCGTCCATCCGCCCGTAACACTTTCTTCTTCCTCAAACTCCTCTTTATTTTAAGGTAATTCCATCCTCATGTGACTTATCAATATTAATGGTTAAACGTGGAAAAAGTTTATTAATTTCCATTCAATGTAGTTTAATTTAATTAATAACCAAAGAAAATGCATACGTTGCCATCTTTTTAAAGATTATAGACAGACAAAAACAAAAGTATACAGTATGTCAACATCAGAAAATCACACATTTTCGTTAAACAGAATAATGAAAATAGATCAAAACTTGATGAAATGACAAAACTTAAATGTCAACAAATATTATAGGATTAAACATTCTTTTTGAAGAATTTATCGATGTCCGGAGTTTACACATCGATAAATTCTTCAAAAAGAATGTTTGATTCTTATAATTCCAATTCATTCACTTGATTAACAATTGCAAAATTTAAATAGTTCCCCCGCACTATGTTATTTGTTTTCAGGCGTGTATGAATACATCACGTTTTCGGATTTATTGATGTATAAACTCTTGTTCAGCTTTATTTTTGGCCAATCAAAACAATTGTAATAAATAACATTGGAATTATACATAGATTAACTGTGGATATAAGTGAAACCGTTGTGTAATAGACATGTAGTAGAGGAAATTCCAGCATAGGAGTTATTGCCCTGACTTTTTAAAAATCATAAATGATTGATTATCTATGGGAAATATAAACTTTTTCAGTATCGATAGTTTACCCGATTTTTTTACCCAATGAATAAAATTCCTAAAAGAATAAAAGATATATTTCTATCATACGCAAAATTTATCAAGGTTTTTGCAATAACCTTGTTCGCAGAACTCCTCATACATCTTACGCAGTAACGGTGAGTATTAAATCATCTTTTGGAAGATGATTGGTGGTGTTCCGTAGATGAACAAGGTTTCAGAATTTTCATTTTTTACCCTGGGACCCAAATCAAAAGGGGATTGAAAACGATGGGTTTTTGTTTTTTTTGTTGTTGGTAAAAATAGAAAAAAAAATGGTTACCAGAACTCCCCTTACATTTTACGAAGTAGCCAAATCATCTGTTGGAAGGTGATTGATGGTGTCCTGTAGATGTGCAATAAGGTTTCGAAATTTTCATTTTCATCCTGGGCCCAAATGTGTGTATAAAAAACCTTGGTTCCCAGAACTCCTCTTACAATTTTCGCAATAGCCAAAGAATCTTCTGAAAGATAATTTGTGGTGTCCTGTAGATGTGCAATACGGTTTCGGAATTTTCATTTTCATCCTAGGGTAAAAAAGCGTTAATTGTATTTTTAATTTTGAAAAAAAAAGGTACCCAGAACTCCCCTTAAATTTTACACAGAAGGCAACTTATCTTTGGATGATTATTGGTGGTTTCCTGTAGATGTGCAATAAGGATTCGCAATTTTCATTTTCACCCTGGGACCCAAATGTGGGTTGAAAACGGTGGGTTTTTCGAAAGGACCCCCCCCCCCCCAACACACACACACACACAAAACATAACAAACGCTGGTTCCTAAAACCCCTCTTACATTTTATGCAGTAGCCAAATCATTTTTGGGAGATAATTGGTAGTGTCCTTTAGACGTGCAGAAAGTTTTCAGAATTTCTTTTTGACTTTGAGAGGTGAATGGGGTGGAAAAATAAGCTAGCAAAACCCTGGTGTTTAGTGCATTTTGTCATGTGCAACATAAAAATATATTTGTGGTGGTAGTGGGGAGTTATAGAAAACAAAATTCCTTCCACAACTCCTTTTTAATTCATGAATTTATTTCTTATTAAGTTATGGATTAATTATTAAAAAAATGCTACTTAAGAGACCATGCAGGTTGCATCGAATTATCTAATATTATTGTAATATTTCAAAGTGAATTATGAAAAGGTCAGGGCCAGGGTGGACGGGAAATTGTTGATATTCACTAAGATGGATATTCAAATGTTAAGGAATAAGGCGTTGCATAAAGATCTTAGTTCGTGTTGTTTTGGGGATTAACCTAAATACCACAGGGAGAAAAAGGCCTTTTGTACAACGTTGTGGTCCATTGTCCCACACCGTAGCGGTCCATTGTCCCACAACGTAGCGGTCCATTGTCCCACAACGTAGCGGTCCATTGTGCCACACCGTAGCGGTCCATTGTGCCACAAAGTAGTGATCCATTGTCCCACAACGTAGCGGTCCATTGTGCCACAACGTAGCGGTCCATTGTGCCACAACGTAGTGATCCATTGTCCCACAACGTAGCGGTTCATTGTGCTACAACGTAGTGATCCATTGTCCCACAACGTAGCGTCCATTGTCCTACAACGTAGACTTGGTCCATTGTCCTACAACGCTGTAATGACAGTGGAAGGATTGGTTTTAAATAAGGCAGAAATGAATTGGCTACACAAAAATCAACGTTTTCCCTGAGAGTAATGAAAGAAAAAGGAGATGTACACGTTTGTCTTTAATGATTAGTGGCGAATCCAGCAATTTTCGAAATGGTCACACCTCGTCTTAAATATCTTATCAAGCAAAATTAACACACACACACACACAAAAAAAAATGATTAAAAACTATAACGATAATCATACCCCCCCCCCCTCAAATAAAAAACCCACACATAAACAACTAAAAAAAAAAAAAAAAAAAAAAAAAAAAAAAAAAAATCCAAAAAAACCCCCACTAGTAGGCCCTTCGTCCGATTCTGTTCTGAGACAATGGAATATAACCAACCACATACTTTTCACAATCTATAATTTCATACACATCAATCGTTGTTATATGATCCTTTACAAAGTATTTAAAAAAAAAAATTATAAACTATTTCTGGTCCCCTCCTGTACCCTAGAACTTAATATAATTGTCAAAAACGTCTTGACATTACCCGTAACTTTTGTTCGACGATGATTAACAAATCAAATATTCTCCAGTTTCAAGATAATCTAATTAGATATTTTCCCACAATGAATCCTTTATCGTGTAATCAATAATATTTCCGATGGTACATATGTATCAGTAGTTAGAGAATGTCAAAACGAATATTTCCTTCAACAACAATTTAAAAATTCTTGTTAACTTTGAAAATTTTCAATCATAGGGAAAATACTTGACCCCTCTCAGTCCCATATTTTTAAAAGGTGCTTGCCCCAAAACTTGATATAGTAAAAAGCTACGACCTTTGTTCTACAACGTTTAAGCAAAATAGATAATGTTGGGATATTAACGTTCGGGGACGACACTATCGTAACTCACCCTCCATTTTAGAAAAAAAAAATTATTGTGTTTTAAAAGCATAGGCGTAGCTTGGGTTCGAATATTACCGAGGCAGGGGGTCTGGGGGGCGCAGCCCCCCAGAAGCTATTGACATTTTAACAACGTAAAAGGTGTTTTTTTTTTTGTTTGGTTTTTTTTTTTTTTTTTTTTTTTTTTTTTACCGAGGCAGCTGTCTCGGTTGCCTCAATGGAAGCTACGCCACTGAAAAGTTGCTTATTATTTTGAGCAAATTTAATTAATTTGTTCTTCGGTGCTTTAAAAAATATTTAAAAGATTGAAAGCATCAACGTTTCTTCCCTTATTATGTAATCTTCTATCTTTCAATGGAGAACGTTAAAACGAACAATTTTGCTTCAGTACTGCTTTACAAATTCTTGACTGTTTCGGTAATAGAATTAACCTTTAGGACGACAGAGAAACTTTGCTTAAAAATATTATATAATCAATACTCAGAAGCTAGAGTAGGCCTAGATGCCTTGTCTGAATATCAGTATCATGAAAGACAATTTTTATGGTTGTGATATCTTGAAAGGTGTAGGTTAAGCTTTGAAAATAAATCTTACATAAAATGAAATTTATTCAATTAAATGCTTTATTGACGATTACCAAACAAGAGGCGCACATCATATACTAACCTATTACATGTAACATAATACAAAATCTCAGATTAATAACAATTGTCCTAATTTCTCAATTCAGTGTAGATTATTTAACACCCATTCAAATATATTGACAAAAACTTATATCTAGGCCTATAGGCCTACTCACCATTATGATTTATAACTAGGCTAGGCCTAGATCTATAATATTCCATTAATTTGGAGGAAATAATAATATCTCAAATCTCTCTCCCTCTCTTTTCGCATGGAGAGAGAGAGAGAGAGAGAGAGAGAGAGAGAGAGAGAGAGGTAGGTAGGTGCACATGACCTTTCCGTGTGTTTGGGATGCTGAGTAAACGCAAACACGCCGCGAAAAAAAGTAGATCTCAGCAACTGACGTCACACTAATACACTATGCCTCAAAACCCAGATATAATATGTATATTCTTGTTGCGAGGACGTAACTTTGAACAAGTCGTCTGCATTTTTTCATAGTAGAAAAAATATGTGGGCAAAAAATTATCAATCCCCGCGCCGCTTACGAATTGGAGTATGAATACAAAAGTTCGGAAAGAAACATGAAAGTAGCAAAAGTTGACGGAGAATGCTGATCCGTGGAAAACGTGATATCGTCCATGCCTTTCAGTTGTGCTGGTGTGTGCTTTTCCTAACTTGTACCGTGACCAGTACAGGTAAGATGACAGACAGAGACATCATTGATTATGATTGTATGTTGATTAGGGGGCCTAGCGAGCACTCACATTTTATGATGCTTGAGTTCGCACCTGACAGCCGACAGGTAACACAACCATACGAACGAGATACGCGAAATATTCTAACTTACCACCCTCAGTCACTCATTGTTCATTAATGATTTATTGAATGGGAATTAATAGTTAAACTGATGAAAGGCAAAGTATAACCGCGAAATAATCACATTTTAGGCCCACTTGACGACGTAAAAAGTAAAGTAAATTTTATTTAAAGTCGGCACTATATACATTCAACATGTCAAACACAAGCTTTGTAGAGCTTTTTAACCGACGTAGAAAAATTTGGTGAGAAAAAAAAGTGAAATAACAGGAACTGAACGAATCGGTTTGTATTGTGTGCTGGATGTATCTATTATTATTTTTAAACTGAAACTAAACAAATGGTGTGTATTTGAATGTTATATTCCGAGAACTTCTGTATGTAACGATATTAGGCCTATTTGAAATTATTCCATCATTAACAATGGGTCATTAAAAATATATATATATATCCAAGACAAGAGGAAATCTTGATATTATAGACCCTTGGCATGGACTACCAAATGATGTTGTAACAGCAAAAACAATGAATAGATTGGAAATATGGAAGGAAATTCCCATGAATTAAATAAATGACACCCGAAAAAGCAAAAGTTACAATCTGTCTGATTCTGAAATTCAGAGCTTCAGTTTAGGTTCGTATGAGCGTAAATACTCATTAACTTTTACCAAATACACATTAGAGAACTTTGAATATCAGGTGTACTATTATGCATTAGCGAATGTAAATACGTTTTACACTCCTAAACAAATGCATACTTACGATAGAGTAATATAAGTACAAATTATCTATTCATATGAATTGTGGTTAGCTCGGCGCTTGATATTACATGAAATAATCCCTATATGAAAAACGTTTAGCTGACAATTTTGAAAGACAGCTTAGATTGATTGATTGAATATTGTTTAACGTCCTTCTCGAGAATCTTTCACTCATATGGAGACATCACCATTGCCGGTGAAGGGCTGCAAAATTTAGGTCTATGCTCAGCGCTAACGGCAGGGAGGGATCTTTATCGTGCCATACCTGCTGTGACACGGGGTCTCGGTTTTTTGCGTACGTCTCATCTGAAGGAGTGTCCCATTGAGACGCTTCTTACGACAAGCAAAGGGTTACTGAGGACCTAGATTCTAATCCCGGTCCCTTAGAGATAACTCAAAACAACTTTATTATGTAGACCTATAAGCCTAATTGTTATATTTACTTCTTTCTTAACATGCTTAAAGAGGTAGAGTGCAGTTGAAAGCACACTAAAAGACTTTTTGTATTTTCAATCGTAGACGATTGATTGCTGAGCTACAAACATGGCACAGAAAATGTCACCAGGCAAACGTTAAACTTTAAGTTTTTACTGAAAGGTTGCTCCTGCAGCATTGTCTCACTAACTATTTAAAAGAATGGGAGTCCAGGGATCGAAATTAACATATGCCCGTCAGTCTGTGACTGGTTAAAAGTATTGCGGAGTGACCGACATTTGTTTTAGTCAGTCCGATAGGATTGGTTGATTTTCTAAAGCATCATTTTGGAAAATATACTTGTGAAATTTTATACACACATTTGGTATGCTTCGATCTGTAGATATCAGACGAATCTGATTCGTAAATATAAATCCACATTTAAGTGTTACAATATTGTCTGAGGCATATTGAGTTTAATTATACCCCCAAACGAAGTTTTGGGGGTATATACACCGTAGGAATCACTCTGTCTGTCCGTCTGTCTGTGCAGATTTGTGTCCGGGCCATAACTTCTTTGTTCTTTGACTTAGGCATACCACATTTGGCACACAGGTAGATCACCATGAGAGGATGTGTTGAGTTCCTTCATGACCTCTATATGACCTTGACCTCAAGGTCAAAATTAAAGTTTTTTTTTTTACAATGGATTCGTGTCCAGGCCATAACTTCTTTGTTCTTTAACATAGGCATATCATGTTTGACAGATGAGTATATCACCATGAGACAATTTGTTGAGTACCTTCATGACCTCTATATGACCTTGAACTTTGACCTCAAGGTCAAAATTGATTACAGGGTTTTGACATAGTCATACCATAAGACATGGGTGTATCACCATGAGACTATGTGTCAGGTACATTCATGACCTCTTTATGACCTTGACCTTTGATCTCAAGGTCAAAATTATAGGTTTATGCCATGGATTTGTGTTCGGACTATATCTTCCATTTTCTTCTACAAAGGCAAACCATATTTTTACAATCAGGAAAGAGGTAATTTATACCTATTAACAACATCTTTTGGGAGATTGGGGTGGGGGGGGGGGGGTATTCACCGTACATCTTGTTTCATTTTAATAACATTAACAAAATATGTTTAATTATTTCTGGAAAACTGTTGGACTGGTAAAATTTTTTGTGGACTGGTTGAAATTATACCCCATCAGTCCGACTGGACTGGTGACATAAAAAGTTAGCTTCAAGCCCTGGAGTCGCGCATTTATTTACCGACTTCCGTCACACATGCACTCATTTTACACGAGTGGAGGAAACCAAAACTTGGTTAACGGTACAAGGTGAGGGGAAGCCGACAGTAATTTGCAGAGGAAACAAAGTGCAAACAATATATATGGGCAGAATTAGGTTCGTCTAAATTTAAAAAAAATGCTATATAGAAATTAAGACACAAAATATATCGACTTTGAAACTGATATTTTTTGGTCATAAATGTTTTCAGTTTCTCAGTTGTAAAAGTTTTATTTACATTATGACAAATGGTTCTGTTTGTTCAGTCTTCACGAAAAACTTTGTGAAGCACAGGCCCTTTGGGCCTCCCAGTATAATAATTTTGCAAGCCCGAACAATATTTTACAGGCCTAAAATGTTTTTTTCTAATTTGACCACTTGTCATTTGCAAGGTGCTGCATGCTGATTCTACACTATAGATACATGCATGTTCTACTGTAGGAAAATACAGGTCAAGATGATCATAGTTAGAGAACAACTGACATTAAAAGGATTATCTTATTTTATTTTTCAACATATTAATCTCGCAGTATACATCAGCAGCTCATGTTCTACTTTGTTTTGTATACACCACATACAAAACATTTTGTTTTCTCCAGAATCAAATCTTAGCCAAGGCCTACCCTCGGTCCAATGGGGCATGAATTTTCGTTCTTTTCTCCTCTTACGATCTGATGGTTGTTATTGTGAAATGCGCTTGGGTGGTTTTGAATTTCCCGGACGAGCCCCCTCCCTATATTTCAGAAAATGTAGCATGGTTGATCGTTTTTCTATGCGAAATTTGACTACTAAGTCATGACAAAGTCTGAGTCAATCTCACGCATTATTTGTAATATATACAGAACATATAAGAAAAGATTTATAGGCCCGCCGGACTCCTGGGTTCAATATTTTAAGAAGCCCGATCCCGATTTTATTGTCCTCTGCCATCGGGCCACTGGTTAACGTCGAAGACTGTTTGTTTGGTTGGTGTTTATAAATACTGTAAAATAAAAACTTGAATATTCATTGGTGAATATCCTTTGTAGTTCTTTTTATCATAAACCAAAAAATTATCTGGAGTTCTGTGAAATACAGAGGAACTAGCGCCATCCTTGCATTTGGGTTATAAGACATAGGTAGGTATTTGTATCGGTTTGTATCCATATGTTGTAGAATCTGATGTAGGCTTTTATACCATGGCACAGAGAGAGCAGTCCGAACAGCGATATTATTGGCGCTGGTTCTGTATAGGGCAATCTTGAAAGCCTCTACAGAGCCATCATCGGAATCCCATGGTCGGTCGCACTTCATTTACCTCCCGTGGGACACAACACCTATATTTTCGCTGGAAGGTGTGTCTCGGCTTCTTTGAGATTGGTCGCATTACTGTTTCTTATTGCGATATTCAACCAATGAAAAAGTCCATTATTTCCAGTGTTTGGGAGCATTAGAAAAATATGGCTTTCAAAGTGAAGATTTTGACTACATTTAAGTTGAACAAGTTGCAAAGCTTTCAGCGAGATGCTTTACAACTTCTTTATCAGCTTGTTTAGAAATTATTTAAAATGTAAACATGCCTAATTACTTATCTTTTTTCTTTTTCATTTGGCCCACTTTCATGACCATTGACTCATTGAGTTTTCATACCCGCATTAATTTATTTGTACAAAGGATGCACGCTAGTGTTGAAAAAGCAAAAAAAAATTTCATAATCGATAATTGGTCATAATCGGAAGAACTGTATCGATCAATGATTGATATAATCGATATTTATATGTGGTTAATAAATGTTTATTATTTTTGGGGTTATTTCTATTTAGTTTTATGGATATGTGCAGCATACACGCTAGCTGGTGTCACTGAATTCCCACTTTTCAATGTGGTGTCCACTTGACTCTCCCCCGCACATGTCTCGATATAAAAGCAGGATTTACAGTCGGACGAATCTCGGATTTAATATTAATTAGTGTACAGGTGACAATCGATTATGAAAAATAGAATCGATAATCGGAATCGAAGAGCCAAAAACGATTGACAATCAATTGTTGGCGACAATCGTTTCATCACTAATTCATGCAAATGATGCGCCTGTTGGGTGAAAGTTTAGGCACTCTAGAGCAAAGCTGTACTGTTCAAGTAAAGTTTTTGACTACAGAGCCCTGTAGCCCTAATCTTTGATAGTGGCACAACAAAACATACACACTTTCATGGGCGCCACCATTACTGCTGACACTCTGAGTTCTAGAATACTTATGGTGATTCCCATTGGTCCTATATTGGTCACGTAAGGTCATGCATTTTAATGAGTTGTGCGAAAATATCGACGTTGTGTCCCACGGGAGGTAAAAGAAGTGTGACGGACTGTGGGTTTCCAATGATGCTTCAGAGTTGGCATGTATGATTTCATGTTTTAAAAACTCTACTCTCTGGCTGTTCCATGTCTTCTTTCTCGGACATGTATGTCATACGTTGTTTTCCAAATTTAAATTTCATACTGTACAATGGCAGACGATGCGGAAATTTATCTTCATCCCCGCATAGTCATGCAGGCAAAATGACTGCTACAGACACATTCAGAATAAACAACATAAAGACCTATCGAAGCTGAAAGTGTCTAATAAGTCAATGATAAGCATTATAAGCATTATGGTTTTATCTCACAATGCTGAACTTTACCGTCAGCGTGCAGTAACTAGTAAAGTAAATTTTTTGTTTAATTCAAGATGGTGTCTTCATTATCCCCACCCCCCCCCCCCCCCCCCCACCCCCTTCAAAGAAGAGGGGCATATTGGTTTGCATCGGTCGGTCGACCACATGTTGTCTGCTCATTATCTTGAGAACCATTCACTTGATGATAATGATATTTCATATGTGGGTTGGTTATGAGTAGAAGAGGACCCCTAATGTTTTTCAGGTCAAAAGGTCAAGGGTCAATCCACTCTGGACATTGGAATATAATGTCCGCTCAATATCTTGAGAACCCTTTGCGTGAAAGACATCAAACTTGGCACACTGGTACATCCTAAGGAGTAGGTGACCCCTATTGATTTTGAGGTCATATGGTCAAAGTTCAAGGGTCAAACTGGGCATAGGAATATACTGTCTGTTCAATATCTTGAGAACCCTTTGCTTGACAGACATCAAACTTGGTACACTGGTACGTCTTCAGGAGAAGATGACCCCTATTGATTTTGAGGTCACATGGTGAAAGGTCAAAATGGTCATAGTAATATAATATCCGCTCAATATCTTGAGAACCCTTTGCTTGACAGACATTAAACTTAGTACAATGGTACTTCTTCAGGAGAAGATGACCCCTATTGATTTTGAGGTCACATGTTCAAAGGTCAAGGGTCAAACTGGACATAGGAATATACTGTCCGTTCAATATCTTGACAACCCTTTGCTTGACAGACATCAAACTTGGTACACTGGTACATCTTCAGGAGAAGATGATCCCTATTGATTTTGAGGTCACATGTTCAAAGGTCAAGGGTTAACCTGGACATTGGAATATATACTGTCCACTGAATATCTTGAGAACCCTTTGCTTGACAGACATCAAACTTAGTACACTGGTGTATATTCAGGAGAAGATGACTCCTATTGATTTTGAGGTCACATGGTCAAAGGTCAAGGGTCAAAATGGACATATAATATACTGTCCACTCAATATCTTGATAACCCTTTTGCTTGACAGACATCAAACTTAGTACACTGGTACATCTTCAGGAGATGGCCCATATTGATTTTGAGGTCAAAAGTCAATAGTTGAACTGGACATAGTAATATATTGTCTCCTATATTTTAAGAATTATTTGCTTGATTGACACCAAACTTGGTACACTGGTACAGCATAAGGAGTAGATGACCCCTATTGATTTTTAGGTCACATGGTCAATTCACTCTTGACATAGGAAGATATTGTCTGCTCAATATTTTGAATTGATGATACTACTATCAATTAAATGATGTGTGTGTATGACCCTTTTCAATTTTGCACCATGGGGGGCATATGTGTTTTACAAACATCACTTGTTTTTAGTTCCATTTTTTATCAAGCTCAAATTGTTTTGAAATTCAGGGATAAATGTCATGGATGTGGAGAACGTAACTAAAACAAAATTTATTGGACAAAGAGCAAGGTCACAATTGATACATTTTTACCGGCAACCTTCAACAAGAAGAAAACGTCATGGACTATCAAATACTAAATGATATAAAATATGACAATTTCTTTAAACAATGATGTAAAAGCATAATAATTACACATTACTACAAATGTAAAATACAAAAGCAACAGTATAAACAGCAACATCCATTGTCAGTGTTTGTTTATATTATACATGAAGTTCTTCATATAAAAAAAAGATTTAACAACCCCAGTAGCATTTAATGTTATATTCAACTTTTATACTGACGAAGTGCTCCAAATACTGACAACTTGTTTCTAGAATACTGACATCAGTCAGAATGGGTAAACAGGTCTGCATGCGAGTTGTATTGGTTTTGAGGCATCTCTATTATGTGAATTCATTTTCATCAGTTATGTTGTGATCCGTTGGGGCCAAAATATGGGGGTCAAAATTTTTCTGTCCCCCCCCCCCCCCAAAAAAAAATCACAGCAGCTGAACAACGGCAGAACCTAAGTGACTCAGATGAGTGATGTGGCCCATGGGCCTCTTGTTAACCAGTTTTAGAATTGGTATTGATGGCATGATGAGCAGTTTTCTGTAACAATTAGTATAGTACTAGATGCATTATGTTAAAGACCAGAATTAAATCTCTTATTATGATTGTTTAGATGCCAAACTGTTTTAATTATTATGATTGATAGGAGGGTTGTTGAGTAAAAAATTCTTTTATATTCTGTAAGTTTTCACGAAGTTTCACAAAAACTAGTCATGCTGAACTTGAATGTTTGCTTTCTGTTGTAGGTAATTAGTACTATGCATATTTTCTTTATATTCATGAACAGAATTAAGATATTTATGGAGTTGAGGCCAGAGTTTTTTTATTTTCTGTTTAACAGGAATTTTGTCTAAAAAATGGAGTCGAGGGGGTGAAATAAATATTTAAAAAAAGCCCCAAAAGTGTTGAGACGAGTCGATAAAAAAAATAAAATTGCAAAAAAGGGTGCCTTTTTTTTTTTTTTTTTTTTTTTTTTTACCAAAAAAAAAAAAAATAGAAATCCACACAATAAAAAATGTTTAGCATTTTGGATTCAGTACATTTTAACTGACAGAGTATTAAATCAGTTTCTTCACTTCTTGGCATTCCGTGTGGAAATTTATTTTTCCTTCAAGCAGACATGCTTGGCATATATCATATGGGACGAACGATAGCAAAACTTCTTGAAGTCTCCTGAATTCTTCACAATTGGTCACATCTGAGTCTCCACAATGGAAGCTTATTGTATCAAAAATCTGTGTTGACCCTATTAGAAAATAAAACGTTAATAAAATCAAATGAAGTAGGAAGCTACATAAACTTATGTGTGCAACTTCTAGTAGTGACCTTCAATACATCGAATATATTCTTCCTCTGGACAGCTGTGTTACTGTTGGAATCCTGGCCAGACTTGAAATTTATCACCCACGCAGACATGATGGATTTGTATCTAAAATATGTTAATCCTAAACATTCAAACAAAATCTATGAGTACGTACGAGTCTACATCAATACCCATTCAATGTTACCATGGAAGTGTTAATCAGTATCGATGTGCGTGAATTATCACAAGATACTTTTAACAATCTGATTTTCATAGTGTATGACTATATAACTATGCAATGGCTTACCCAAGATCTTTTAACACGCTGATAGGTGTTTGAGGATCTATGTCATTGTTTTCACTAACCAACTGCTAATGATCCGAGATATTTTGAGGGAGACATTTTTGTCTGATTCTTCTAAGAGATCCGAAATGACATGCTCAACAATGTCATTTAAATTGCCTTCACAATTTTGCTGCGGCAAACTGCTGTGTCGATGCATTTAACATCGATTCTGATGTGCATGTGATCCTCCATATTCCCGCGGAAACGTCATTAAACTAGTTCTCATCAAATGAATGGTAAATGTCGTAATCAGTAAGACGCTCTAATTCAGCATTAAAAAATTCACTTATCAACAAGCGTTTACATGATTATTATTGTGTATAACGATACTGGTTTTATTTGAAAACATCACAAAATAGATGTTCAGCTGGGATTTAAAAAATAAAAGTAAATTTTACCTCTTCTATTTCCCCCCCCAGTTTTTAAGAAAAATCGGGTCGACGTTTTCCGTTAAAGAGAAAATTAAAAAAACTCTGGCATGATAGAATAAATTGCTTTGTAATTTCTATTCTCTTAAAATTGACATGTATTCTCTCTCCCCCCCCCCCCCCCCCCCCTCCCCAGAGAAAGATTTTAGTAAAAAAAAAAAGAAAAACCCTCACTTCAGTTCATCATGACCAGCACACACTATAACAAAACTTAATCAATGTGCAATATTAATAGAATACTTCTTTGTTCTTAAGTAAGCCATCTATATTCTGATAGATCTATTTAAACTGCTTGGAAAGGTAAATAAAAAGATTTATTTTGAACAACATTTAAAGGAGTTGTATTTTCATTTTTTAGAACAGTACTGGTTCCAAGGATGTTACTCAAGATTACAAAGAACTGATATGCAACAGGAATTGTCCATAGAAAAACAGCATGGTTTCTTAAACTATTCCCAATGTCTTAGCTTCAGAGTCGCGGAGTGTTGTCGAGATTGCCTTCAGCAAAGGTGTGTATGATATGAGTCTTATTCAAATGTTACCTGACTAAATAATCTTTAGTTCAGTTAACAAAATCCATTGAGGAAAATTGAGGTAGATTTTACAGAATTCTTTATTGTGTAACTAATAGTCCCCTTTAACCCTGTTGGTATAAGACTAACAGAAACTGAATAACAATTTGTGTCCAGTGTTTGACTTTAGATTGACACTATGCTGAGTGTAAGACTAACAGAAACTTAATAACAATTTGTGTCCAGTGTTTGGCTTTAGATTGACACCATGCTGAGTTTCAGCTGGGGGTATGTTAGAGCACTGCAGCATTCATAATTTGAAAGGATGAGGGTTAATGGAGTAAAACTAGGAAGGACAGAGACCATGTGACCAGCATCAAATCTATAGGGAAAACTACTGCCCAGATTTTGATTGACAGATCTATACAGATACAGTGGAGCCTCGTTAATCCGGACACTTTGGTTCCTAGCAAAATCATCTGGATAAATGAAGCGTCCGGATAACTGAATCACATATTTTTCATCTTTATACATAAGTAACCAATATGCATACTTTATTGATGCATATTGAATTAAACACATTCTATCATTGGATTTAACCATTTGCATTAGTAAATAAATCATGATATAATGTTAATATTTACATGCATTTCAAAGCTCTAAAATTGAAATATACGTGTGCAGTGTATTTGCCTATCTAACTGACATATCATCACACACCACCTAATTAAAGGGAGGTGTTGACAGGGTGCAGGTAATCACTTCAATTAGACAGTTTGTCTTGTTTTCTTTATAATTTACGCCTTGCTAAAATTGTCCGACACAGACTTTCCTTTAAAAAAAATTACTGTCCGGATTAACGGTACAATTTTCAATGCATTTTAACGTTTTGTAGTAAAAAATGACCATCCGGAACGCGAATTTCTGGATTAATGATGCAAAATAACGTATAAAAATTCCGTTTCCTAGAAAAATTGTATGGAAGGTGAAGCGTCCGTATTAATGGCGTCTGGATTACCGCGGCTCCACTGTAGATTTACATACAAAATGCACACTCTTGTCATGCAAAATTAAATCAGAAACTATACTCTTGTATGCAAGTGTGTAAAAAAACTAAATGCATAGTGATGAAGATCAGGAAGGCCTCTACCAAATTTGTAAATTTCATGATCTCCTGGGTAGAGGTTCTGACTTCAGGATGGGGCCAAACTTGGTATATATTAATGCGTTTATGTGTGAAACATTTAAATAACGTCTACTTTAGTGCTATTGATACTAAATTGAAACTATATGTATAAATTCCTTTTCCTTGAGTTGTAACTTGCAAAGTTATAATGAAATTACTAATAATTTTTGAAATATATGTATCACATTTATACCCCCAAGAAAACGACCCAAAAAAATGAAAGGCAAATAAAAAAAAAAATAGATTGGGAAAATATCGGACTTGAACTTGGAATGTATGCTTTAAGTGTAAGATTACCGAGTACCTAAACCTACCACTAGGCCACCCAGGCATGTAAGTTTAAAGATTACACCTTTGACAGACTGCTAAATCTCAAGGTAATTAAATTTTGAGAATGATTTAAAAAATATTTTAACCATTTTCAACAAGAGGGCCACCTTAAACCAAATTTCCTCAAATGGACTTTTATACAGTCATACACAAGTAAAACAATTTCAGTGTTTTATTTCTGGTTTAGGGTGGCCTTTTGAAACAGTTTGCAATTTTTTAAAGGCCCATTATGTTACATCTACTATATACTGTATATAATCACAATGATGTTTATGCTTATCAAATAAAGATACTATCAACATATAGATATCTTTATTGAGTAATTTGGGTAAAACACAAGTACAAACTGACATTGTGTAGCAGAATATTTGTAAACAATGATATTCAAAAAAAAAGTATTTATGTAGGCGAAATTGGATACCAAGTGCGCTATATATACTTTTTTATGGGTTAACAATTGAACATTTTGAACTTCTTCATGATAACTACCATTCCAATTCTTTTCAAATTTTGTATGAAGCATCTTTGGGACAAGGGGGACATAAATTGTAAATTTTAGGACTGCTGCACTCCATTAGCTTTAGAGGCGGGTCAAAAACTGTCAAAAATTGACCAATTTTCAAAAATCTTCATTTGTAAAACCACCTATCTGTAACTATAGATGCAGAGTGATGAAGATCAGGAAGGCCTCTACCAAAATTTTAAATTTCATGCTTGTCGGGGTAGAGGTTCTGACTGCAGGGCAGGGCAAAACTTAGTACTGTATACTCTGGATATAATGAAATTCAGGGGACCCCAAAGTTCAATATAACCAATGCTCAACTACACAAATATTGCTACTAGGGATTTATTTTAACTTCAATATAACAGATAGTTCAATATAACCAACTTCAATATAAATGGAGTGCACTGTATTTATATAGATAGTATTCATGTGTAAAACATTTCAATAACATCTTTGATGCTATTGATACTAAATAGATATTTAGAAGGAGTTGGTAGTCCTTTACCAAAGTTGTGAATTCAATGATCCCAAGGGTAAGGGTTTTGGTTGTAGGGTGGTGCCAAAATTCTTATAGTTATTTATTGTCTTAAGATATCATTTGAAAGATTTCTTTAAAGGGAACGTAGGGTCAAAAATCAAATTTTGATATGTGAAAACTGGTACCATGCAGACAACAAAATCTAGCATAGAAAAAATAATTGCTGCTGATAACAAGATTTAATCTGTCATTTACACTGAAAACTGAGCTGAATGGGAGAATCTCTTATCATGGCGGCTGATGACGTGTATGCGGCAATTCATTACAACTGCTGTGCCTATAGCACTAAATGGGTTACAGAGTATCTATAATCTAAATATCAGGAGTTCAAGCGAAATTTTGCACTGTGGTCAAAGAAAAAGGAATACATGTATCTACCTTTTAGCATCCCTGATCTCCCCCCAAAACTATGAACATTGTGCAATAATTGGATACATAACCTTGGAAGTGAATCTTTTGTTTTTGAACGGCATTTTGAGAAAGAGTCTTTTAAAGAGGATATCAGGGTAAGTACCAGTTATATTTGCTTTTTACTCAGTAAATACTAATAATTCTTAATGTGTATAACCAGAGTTTATTTACAACAAACTTTTACTTATATAATAATTTTCTAATTTAATCTATCCTTATCCAGTGAACATTTTGTACAGGCTAAATATGAAGGGATGGGTAAACACTGCTTTTTAAATATTCAAAGTTAAATTAATATCTATTTAAGTTAAGATATTGGGATACACACCAAAACCTATTAAAAAGAAGATGCAGTAACTAAAATATTTGATGACAGCAAGCCTAAGAAATAAGAGAAAATAGCTCAAAAAGATGAGGAAAAGCAGGATACATGTTATACTTTCAAAAATCATCACAGCACTAGCACATTTTGTATTATACTATTGTTTTTAAAGAAATTGAAAATGTACAAGTAAACAAATGAAGTATAGTATATATGAAGTATAGTATATATGAAGTAAGTATATATAATTAATTAGTCATTATTTTTCAGCTAATCCATTTTCTTTTGGAAACCAATGAAAACTCATATGCAGAACCTATTGACCAACCTGGACTATCAGCATCTTAGGAAACAGGTAATTTGATGCACTTCTCTATTAAATGATTAACAAAGTTTTACAACCAAGGTCATTTGAATTCCCCCTTTGCAGTTAATCTTTCAATTCTTGACATTTATGTGGTAATTACTGCAGGGGTGTAGTGATAATCAACTGATGTGTGCTGTATACAGGTTCACATTGTTAGATTCTCTTGTAAACAGATGTACTAATAAATCAGAAAGAGAGAAAACTACTATGAAAAATAAACTCTTTGTTGTGTGAAATACATGTACATGTACATGCACTTTCATGAAAATTCATTACTAAAGTTATAAAGTAATGGTTTGATTTCATTTTTATATTTTCAGCTGAATGAAGACATGAATAGTGACAAAAATATCCCACTCTCAATCCATATTGAAGAATAAATCAACTTTGTGCAACATATACAGATAGAATTGCCCAGTCATTGTCCATCATATGTGCTAAGGAATGTTCAAGTGAAGAATGAAGAAGTGAAGATAATGAACAATCCTGTATAAAGAATACAAAATTAAAAGTTTAAGAATTAAGAGTGTCGTTTTCATCAATTTATCCCAATGCACTAGTGTTTTCATTTGAAGCTGCTAATAATTCCTCTTCATTATAATCAGGGTCATATTGATATCCTTTGCAATCAGACATGATCAGATGCTTTCACTGAGAGGCAATTGCCCGGTATACGTCATAAACAGATGGGATTGTGGGAAATATCTTAAAGAGCGATAACTTTATCTTGCAAAATGGCAGCCTCCAGCAGATGATGTGTAGCTATATTTAATAGCCGATTTCTACACAACAGATTACAATCAAATGGAAATAACCAGTGGACTTAATTACTAAATATTTAGTATTTGAAATGTGAAAATATTTTTTTATACCCTACGTTCCCTTTAAGTTTGCTGATATGGTGATTAATTTAGGAGAAGCAGAGATTGGGAATTTTAATTGCTACCCCAGGGTTTTTACTCTGGGATGGGTACAAATTAGTCATATCGCATTAATGTACGTTACATACATTAAGGTTGTAAAGTCTTTCATCAGTATAGGCACTTTTGGGGGCATTTAAGTTTTAAGAACACATCTTTTATATTGTTGCTGAATATTAGAATTTAGCTATTTCCAATATTGGTCTGCACCCCAGATTACATATTGTAGCATGGACAGTTTCCTGTAGGAGTTGTCTCACTTTGGTTAGACAAAAGCCTGATAGACCACACATTGTAGAATTTGCAATAAAATACATTGGTTTTCTTAATTAAAAAAACCAACTTATTTACTCAACACTTAGTTGATGTGGTTCTTCTATACCATGAAAAGATGCAGTCAGTATTCATGAAATTTGAAATGTAGCAGTGACTAGAATAATTATTAGATCAGCAATATTTATTTCAAGTGAACTGAAAGCTCGTGTGATCTATACTGATCAACATTGATCCATCATTCATAAGTCTGGCATCCGTGAACTTTTCACATTTTCAACTTCATCTCAAATTCAGGTCAAATTTTTTAATTGATTCTCAAATGTCTCGGGAAGTACTTAGATGTTTGTGATGAAATATGGCGACAATCTTGATGACAGTTACACACAGATCAAAAACTGCAAAATAAGGCCGAAAAACAAAAATATTTGTGTCCATGTTTGTTTCCTATTACCCGTCAGACCCGGACTTGAAGCCACCAACCCATGGAATTTTTATAACGAAAATTCTGTAAAAAAAAAAAAAAAAATCATTTTTGTATTGGAATTTGTTTTAATTCTGATCAGGGTCAGCTTGTGGAATGAGAGTACACAACCCCAAGATTTGTAGTCCAGATGTTGTTTCCCTACATTGAGCAGACGTTACTAGATATTGCATAATTGGCCAAAATCATTGATTTCATACTTCACATAGTTTTTGTTAGCTCACCTGAGCCAAAGGCTTAAGTGAGCTTTTCTGATCAAAATTTGTCTGTTGTCTGTCAGCGTCGTAAACTTTTCACATTTTCGTCTTCTTCTCAAAAACCGCTTGGGCAATTTCAACCAAACTTGCCACAAAGCATCCTTGGGTGAAGGGCTTTCAAGTTTGTTCAAATGAAGGGCCATGTCCATTTCAAAGGGGAGATAATCACAAAAATGCAGAAATAAGGTGGGGTCATTTAAAAATCTTCTTCTCAAGAACCACTGGGCCAGAAAATCTTAAATTTACATGAAAGCTTCCTGACATAGTGCGGATTCAAGTTTGTTCAAATCATGGCCCCCGGGGGTTGGATGGGGCCACAATAGGGGATCAAAGTTTTACATACTAATATGTAGGATAAATCTTTAAAAATCTTCTTCTCAAGAACCAATGAGCCAGAAAAGCTGATATTTACATGAAAGCTTCCTGGCATAATGCAGATTCAAGTTTGTTCAATTCATGGCCCCCAGAGGTAGGATGGGATCACAAGGGGGGTATAAAAGTTTTGCATACAAATATATAGGGAAAATCTTTAAATATGAGCCAAGGTGACTCAGGTGAGCGATGTGGCCTTTGGGCCTCTTGTTTTTAATCTAGAGAGGAAGTACCTTCTTGATTTTGGGGTACAAAGGTCAAGGTCACTACAAGACTTGATAGAGAAGTTTGTAGACACTCTACTGGCTACATATTTTACTCTGTCGATCTCATGCTTGTAGTTTTCTAATCAAGAGAGGAAAAACCCTATTGATTTTGGAGTTAAAACATCAAAGTTTTAGGTCACTACAGGACTTCCTCGAAAATGTTTGCGAGGGGATGTGCCCCACCTTGCAAACATTTGCTGTTGTAAATTGGCTGTTGAAATCAACTGCCAGGCTATCATATGAAATTCCGTCCCTACCTGCCTGAGAAATAGACTGTCTTGGGTGGTTGGGTAGGCTGTAATTTGTAACCCTGATTATAGCCTTGTGTAGCAATTATGCTACACCCATGGTTCGGGATCAATTTCTTGACTTTTAGGTCCGGTACTGTGATCTATACTTTATGATATATCAACTCTTGTGGTTTGAAATTCATGGAATAGGAGTATACACAAAACCCAGTGAAAAATTGCGTCCCCACGAAATTGATTGATTCCACAGTATTGTTGTAAGGTTTTACATGAGAAAATGCAACTGCTCAGGTTAGTGATGTGGCCCTG
>NC_079173.1:21701717-21791717 GCF_947568905.1 Ostrea edulis | reverse complement strand
CTTTGCAAACTTTTGAAATTGCATGCATGGATTGTGTTCATCCTGTCCATGAGGCACTAAGTTGGTATATTATTCAAATGAAATAATGACAAAATCATTAATAACACGTGTTTTGTCATTGAGATTACAAAAAATTGAGTATTTTATAAGCATTTTGCATTTGAAATGAGACTTGGGTGAGCGATGTGGCCCATGGGCCTCTTGTCTATCGTGCAATGATATTTCTCGTTTTCTTTTATGAAATTGAATAGGTAGAGGCTATAGATATCAGGCACGCATGCTTATAGGGGAGGGTTGTGGAACCTACCTTCACTTGGCTAAATAGAAAATAAATATATTTGTATGTACTTTCAGTTGTAAAATACTGAATGTTAAGCCATAGTTTCAATTGAACCCCTAAAAATGCATGGAGTGGAATCCACTTCCTTGGGGAAAATTTCTGGATCCGCTCATATATATGTAGCTGCACTCAAAGTTCTAACGGTATTAACATTGTAAAAATCTCACATTGTCCTAGAGTGAAATGTGGTTTGTACTTGATTTTAAGTCTAATAGATTGTGCACTTAATTGATTTAGCAGGAATCCACTTAATGTGTGTGAGTAAAGCGCCCTGATGACAGACAGCACTTGTTGTATAGCTGCATGCTGGGGCATCATTCCTCAATACAATGTGTATTTACAGTTGAACAGGCCCAGGCTCATGTTTCTTATTGTCAGAGTTAATTGGCTGAACCTGGGTGACACATTTTGTAACAATTTGGTCCAGATCAAATTTCAGTTTTAAATGGTATAGCTGCAGTGAGGGACAGGAGACCTCGGGGGAGACAGAGAGGGCTGTTTTCAGGGTTCCTCGCTTTTCAAATTAACCTTTGACTTAATTTGTTTTGATTGGGGATTGAATTACCCAGGAACAGCATTTGCCTCTGTGTATGTGCATATCCAATAAAGATTTTGTGTCAAGATTGACTAAGTCAGCCCTGTGAAACAGAGGGGAAAAAAGAGACTGTTTCCACAGGAACAATAGATGAAAGGGGAACATTGTAAGGTACTGACTTGTCTGATGTGAAGGTCATGTTAAACAGAAGAGAAGGACAGCGGAAAATGCAGGTGAGTCTGTCTGCCAAGTACCACAAGTCCAGGACATGATTTTGGTGCAATCTCTGCAGATTTAATGGATGAATTGTACAATTTCATGTCCCATGGACTATTTATTGGTATATTTCTCTTTTAGGAGATTTCTGTAATGATATTGGATTAGACATTATGCTGTGGATGTGGTGACACTGAGGGCTACTTGTTATTTTGGCAGAGCCTTATGTGACGCTGCATCAGCATGTAGAGTAGATTTAAATTTGTTCTCGCGGTGACCCCTGAGCTCAGATTTGGGGAGATAATACATGGTGCAGATTTTACATAGGGATGAAAGTCTTTTGTCTCAAGAACCACAAGATCACAATTTATCAAAGTTAACATGTGCAAATTATTGTTATTATACATTTTCATTCATTTCATTATCTTACACCTTGAATCCTAGATTTTGGATGGGGTTAAAGTATTATATCTAGATTCAACTAAATATACCCTCAAAGTGTGTTTAGATTCAACTAAATATCCTCAAAGATTCAACTATTAATGTCGTCTTAAAGTGTAGATTTGATGAAATATATACCCAAAGTATGTGTAAATTTAATTAAATATCCCCAAAGTATGTGAATTAATTCAACTAAATATCCTCATAAAGTGTAGATTCAACTGAATATCCTCAAAGTGTAGATTCAACTAAATATCTTCTGTGTGTAGTCAATACATAAGTTCACACCATGACGTATGGGTCAATGGAGGGGCTTTGAAATGGGTTTTAATATATATAGGAAAATGTTCTCAAGAACCACAATGGTACAATTTTTCAAATTAATATGCAAGTATCCCTATGTATAGAGTATACGTAGATTTAGGTTTGTACCAGCCATGACTCAAAAAACTGGGAGGGAGACATGCAAAGTTTCAGATAAGGTGCGTATGAGCGTAAATACACAGAGTTAGAATTTAATGTTTTACAAAGGAAAATGCTGTGCTGCTCAGGTGAGCTGTGTAGTCTGTGGAGCCTCCTGGTAAATGCGAGGTTTCCTATAAATTTTCCAGACAGAGTCTCTCCTATGAGGGGATAAGTGATATTTGTTTTTCTGTTCAGTTTCCTGTTCAATTTTTTAGTCTGCATTTTAGTTACATGTTAATTGAATAGAATGGTCATAAATTAGGCCTTTTCTTTATCAGTGCCCAAGATAAGCCAGTTTTTCAATTAAGCGACTTGTATCAAGTTTTCTGCCCATTAAATTTTCATCATGCTCAGTGTAATAACTAACACTTTCAATCGATAGATGTTGGATAAGACTGAACCTCAGGAAATTTATTGTCCTTGTTAAAACAAGCATTCAGAGGGGTCATTCAAAGTTCAAAGTCATAGAAAATAATGTATTCTATATGGTTTTGTAACCGTGATGTTTTCTTGCTGTACATATCAAAATAAGATTTTAATACAATTTGGATAAATTTTTTTGTCAGATAAATTAATCCTTTGAAAATATATGGAAATTTGAAAGTTGCTTTACATTGTAAAGAATTTCTGTCACTTGTGTCGTATATGCGACTTTGTTTATAACAGGTGACAGCTTTTTCTGACTTTTTCTAAAAATTTCAAATTTTATATGCTTTATAGAAGTATTGTTAAAGAATTTTTTGGTTTCCATTTTAGCTCACCTGAGCTTTTCTGATTGCCTGTTGTCCATTGTCTGTCTGTCTGTCTGTCTGTAAACTTTTTACATTTTCGACTTCTTCTCCAGAATCACTGGGCCAATTATAACCAAACTTGGCCAAAATCATCCTTGGGGTGAAGGGCTTTAAAGTTTGTTCAAATGAAGGGTCATGCCTCTTTAAAGGGGAGATAATCACAAAAATAGGATGGGGTCATTTAAAAATCTTCTTCTTTAGAACCACTGGACCAGAAGAGCTGAAATTTACGTAAAAGTTTCCTTACATAGTGCAGATTCAAGTTTGTAAAAATCATGGTCCCCCGGGGGTTGGATGGGGCCACAATAGGGGATCAAAGTTTTACAAACAAATATATAGGAAAAATCTTTAAAAATCTTTTAGAACCACTAAGAAAAGCTGAGATTTACATGAAAGCTTCCTGACAGTGCAGTTTCAAGTTTGTTAAAATCATGGCCCCTGGGGGTAGGATGGGGCCACAATAGGGGATCAAAGTTTTACATACAAAAATATAGGAAAAATCTTTAAAAATCTATTTCTCAAGAACCACTAAGCCAGAAAAGCTGAGATTTACATGATTCCTGACATAGTGCAGATTCAAGTTTGTAATTCAGGTGAGCGATGTGGCCCATGGGCCTCTAGTTTTGGTATGGGAGACTTTCCAACTTTGAACTAATTAAATTAAAGAGTCATTTATTCATATCTTACTAGACATATGCTGAGCCTATATATTGGTAGACAATAAGAAACACCAGTTTGTACAATAATCATGATTTTATTATGTGGCGACAGTATAACAGCAATTAGAAGATCTAATAATCACTAGAGGGGGTGTTCCTCCATTAGTTGGCAGCCACCATTTCAAGCAGGCGGGCTGCTATTAGATAATACATTAGTGACTACCTTAGAGAGTATAGTGTATGTCTATATAGGGCTATGATAAATGACCACAATAGTGTCTAGGAAGAACAGGATTTAAAATAACCTGTTATTAAATACACATTAAATCACATTTCAATGTATTGTGAACTTAACAAGGCAAGAGAGAATGCTCGTTAATAATATGATTTCATCCAATCATTTATGTCAGATTTTTACATAACAAAAGAGGATTTTTAATCTAATCATGCAGACAGAATCTATGTATAGCAGATTCACTAGAAATATTTCCCAAATGACTCTATGTTGTCATTTAATGAATTCATTGCCAGACATCCAATCCAATTTGGGATTTATAAAACTTCTTCTGCAAACGGTTTGTCTAGGATGAAGTGAGAAAGAGGCTTTGATGTTCAAGGGCCTCTATAATTAGGAAAAAATAAGTCTTTTAGGCCAAACAAAAAAAAATATTTCAGGCTGGGAAAGAATACCAGTACATTGTAATACAGTATTACATTTAATGCAGTGTACTTTTGGTATTTTTGCTGTAGAATTACATTGCAGTCAATTCATAAGCTGACTTAAGACAGTGAATTTAACATTGCATGGAAATACGCAATGTCATTTTTCTTATTGTATTTTCATTGCAGAATTAGACTGCAGTCAATTTATAAGATGACTTTAATTTAACACAAGTGAATTTAATATTGCATGAAAATGAATTCAGAAAAGAATCCATGCTAACTGTTAACAATGGGAGCAAGCATAAGACTGCACGTGTATATAGTAATAGAAATCACATTTTTATAGTGACCAATAGGAAATTTAAAAACATGAAATTTAGATTGGGTCATACCAATGGGAAACAATTTTTTTTCTTTTGGCCATGACGTAGAAGCATCAGAGGAATTACTATGAAGAAAGAATTTAGTTTGGAGAGGTTTAAATACTTTGCATTGTTTATGTAAGATTTTGTAACCTGACGAGAACCACCCTGAAAATTAGGTAGAAGAATTTATCTTTAGCAATGAGATGCCAAAGAACTGCAAGGGGAGTAGTGGAAAACATGGTGCTTGAGCCGGGACTTTAACTCTATACCAGGAAGTTATATTTTCACCCGTTTGTCATCTGTTAGACGTTAACTCTATACCAGGAAGTTATATTTTCACCCGTTTGTCATCTGTTAGACGTTAACTCTATACCAGGAAGTTATATTTTCACCTGTTTGTCGTCTGTTAGACGTTAACTCTATACCAGGAAGTTATATTTTCACCCGTTTGTCATCTGTTAGACGTTAACTCTATACCAGGAAGTTATATTTTCACCCGTTTGTCATCTGTTAGACGTTAACTCTATACCAGGAAGTTATATTTTCACCCCTGTTTGTCATCTGTTAGACGTTAACTCTATACCAGGAAGTTATATTTTCACCCGTTTGTCATCTGTTAGACGTTAACTCTATACCAGGAAGTTATATTTTCACCCCTGTTTGTCATCTGTTAGATAGTCTGCAATATCATCGTGGGCATTTAGTAAAATTGAATGATAGGTTTTCAATCACGAAAGAAAAATAATAAGATATTCTGCTTCACAGGAATTTCGGACAATTCACGATTGATTTTGGTCATATTGTATTGTGACGGGGATTCATTTCATTAATTTTGGAGAATCTCGGCCAGTAAAACTCTGTGATCGTTAACTCAGCATTAACGGTCGACTGGTTGCAAATAGCAAATGAGAAGATAATTATTCCCTGAATATCAGGTTGCTGAATGAGAACCCCATTTCTCTAAGGCTACTGAAGTTGAATTAAAAATATTCTTGACATGAATTCACAGAATACAAACAAGCCTTTGCTCTACTACATTCATAAAAAGCAACATGAAGATAAATCAGTACATTTACAATTTGATAAATCATACACAGTGAATTAAAGTGCAGATTACCTAACAGCTGCATTAGCTAGAATACAAATTTGTGTGACTTTCTTCGGCAACAGTAAAGGGTAGTTGTTTAAGATGCCCTATGTTTTCTTCATGATTTGAATAAAAATGATGATGAATTTATTAAAAAAATTTATGTAATTTTCGCCTGCAACAATGTGTTTACTCGGCAGGCTTATATTTTTTTGGGGGAAGAAAGAATTAAAATGTATGACATTATTAAGTGATTTAATTCTTAGCCGGAGTGATGTTTTAAACTATACCGCATGGATTTAAGAATGCTGTTTTAGTTTGGTCCACAAATCTTATGTTGAATCACCAAAATCCCTCTCAAATACCAGAAAATTTTTGCTGTTTGGTGACTCAAAGGAACCTACAATCCAGGGGTGGAAATGGAATGTTGAGAGACTTTGTATGTAGCAAGCTCAAGATGGTCTAAAGTTAATGTGAATCCACCTGCAGACAGAAATCCTTGATAATGCTATATATTGACAGAAAGGTATATAAAGGAGAAAAGCAACACGTGTAGTCACCTGAAGTATTTTTGATAAACATAAGTTTTAGGTATTAAAACGAAAAATATGATTAATTATAGTCATCATATGGTAAAGTGTTAAAGCAGTACTAGTCCCCCCCGGCCGGGGCATTTACAGTGCGGCTAGACTATAGGAAAAAATATTATTTGATTAAAATGGTGTATCAACCTGGTGAGCCTCAGATTGAGTATTTTAAATCGCTAATATCATAGCACTAAATGGACTTCCCAGGTAATTGTATCGGCATTTTGATATATTTGTAAATTATTGTATTTTTTATTTAAGGTTCAAATTGGCCGCAGTTGGTGATGAGTGTGTATGCCTAAATGTAACGAATAAACTGTTTGAAGAAGCTGCAGGAACTTGCCAGAGGTAGGGACTGTAACAACTGGCTAATGCATTGAACAAGTCCATCCCTGTTTAGGAATCATTGTGCTCATAATTCATAAGACAAAGAAAACATTTTGGCTGTGTTGGCTAGGTGATCACAATTTGCAAGTTATTGTACTCATAATTTATGGGGATATCCCACAAAATGTGAAAGATATGATTACAACAAAGAAAGATTTAGCATACCGGAGGCTCACCTCTTCTCACAAAAAAGTTTTTAGTGAATTAGAAAACAAAATTCAGATAAATGTGTAGTCTGTTGACATGGTCTACACTTTTATTAACCTTTAAAGTGTCAGAATTTTCTCCAAGCAGTCTATGAAAGATGGATTATGATAATGTGAAATGAGCACTTTAACATTTTCTTCAGGGAGCATTTCTTGAGGATGTGGAATACAGCTAAGAACATTGTATTGGATAAAAAGTAGCCTGATATTTGTAATAATCTAATTTATGTTGTGTATAAAAGAATTAATTGTAAAATTGTTGAGAAAAAAATTGAAACTTTTGTGGAACTGAAACCGGTGATCTCCAAACTTATTTTAAATGTTTTAATCCATGGAGCTGATCATGTAAGAATAATGTATAATGCCTCCCCCCTCCCTATAAAAAGGGGGCATATTGGTTTGCACCTGCCGGTCAGTTGGTTAATACTGTCCGCTCATTTGCTCAATGGACTGAGAACCATTTGCTTTACAAACATCCAACTTGGTTACTGGTACCCCCTATGGAGTAGATAACTCCTATTGTCTTTTAGGTCAATGGTCAAGGTCAAATTACTCAAGATGTAAGAAAATATTGAAAGCTTTTGCTGCTTGATAAGACATCAAACTTCGTATACATGTAAACCTAATTGTTATTGATTTGGAGATAAGGTCAGGGGTCAGAGGTTAAACTTTTCTGCACAAGAGAAAGTACTGGTATTGTTCACCAATGTTTTAGGAATCCATTGCTGGCTAGACTTCAGTCTTGATACACTATAGCTGGTACCTCTCAGGATTGACTGGTACCCTCTAAGGATAAGATGATCTTTATCAATTGATTTTGATGTCACTAAGGCCCATTGGTTTCACTGGGTCCTTGAGAGTGGTTAGAGAAAAAAGAATTGTAAAACTTGAGTGTAATGATGTCTTATTTTATTATTAGATCAAAAGAAAAGAGCTGCTTTTCATTTCCTTGCTGTCCAAGCAACTCCTCTGCCATATTTCTGACTGAGGGTTCGTTTTTAGCCGATATCGAAGTCAGTGTTGACGTGGACCATATTATCATAAACAGAGCTGTTGTCATAGAAATATTGGTGAAATTTCCAAAACTACTAAATGTATCGAAAGGTAAGAATCTGAAAAATGTCACCATATATGGAAGTATGCAAAAATTGTTGAATTGAGAAGTTTACAGCATGGTGTATTCTTCCTATGAGATATGGCTGGAGTATATCTCTGTCCATCTTGATGTGTGTTTTTAAATTTTCTTTTAACGAACATCAGAAGATGCTTCATTAATTAAGTCTTCCAAATGAAGATTGGAGACTAATTATTTTGTTTTGGTCAGATCTGATTATTTTGCTTCTTTTTCTTCTTTCTCGCACCTGAAAATGTCAGGGTCTGTTTTCCACAAGTGTTTGAAAGTATTCATACTAATTGATAAGAATATAATAGGCCAATGTATGTAGTTGTGCAGAAATGGTTTTGTTTTCAGATTGAAAGGGGTTTATAGGTACTTTTGGGGAGGCTCATATGGGATGGGTTGTAACATAGAACTCTATGGGGGGAAATTATTCTGTATTTCAACTGATAACTTGAGAAATACAGCCTTAGAATATCTACATGTAAAGGAAAATAATAATGGGAGGGCTCAAAATTTAGTGTCAGAGGGATGCAGGATGTAGACAATGAAACTAGGAGCCACCTCGACCTCAGTGTAGGTCCTGAAGTTCGTTAATGAAACTCTTGTTTGAAATGATAGCAGTCTGGAGGGCAAAGTTATGGGTGCTTATGAGTATATTGAATTTAACAGTGGAATTTTGTTAAAATTTATAAAAAATTTTTAGAGACAGCACTCCATTTGATTCTGCCCCTGTCATCTGAATCTACATGGATGACAGTGTTAATTGTGACCCCTTGATTTAGCATGCTGATGGGCACGATCTACATGTTGAAGAGAAACATTGTGGTGATAATGCATATGGTATATAAAACAGGGCTGCTGTATTACACTAAAGTTTGAAAGATTGTTGTAGCTTATCAGATAGCATGTATAATGTACAGCATTTTATTACTCTGATTTTTATCAGAGAAATAACATTTAAAATCCCAAAGAGTAATTATGGAAATCGGGTGACCTTAGGGTAGGTAGTGAAATGATGGGTGTTGCCGCAAACTTATAAGTTTCTTTGCTAAAGTGTCGATATGCAGGGCATCTGTGAGAAGGAATCTTAGAGAACATCAGTGAGCCTATTTAGTTGAGATTTAAAAATTCAAGAGTTATCGATTAATGACAACATGTTTTACATAAAAATGATAAAGAAAGGTACATGTGTATTTAGAAAAAGTGCTAGCAGTTAATAAGATAGTTAACATTTTAAAAGGAAAAGACAAAGTTTGATAGGTAAGAGAATACATTAAGGGCTGATAGCAATCTGCAGACAGTGAGGTTTGAATTAGAATTATATTGCATGAAATCCTTGGAGATTGTTATGCCATTGTTCAAGGTTATTTATAGTGTGTGTAGAACTATATGTACAAGTGGTACTATGTGATAAGTTAAACCCTCTTTGAACAGTCGTATTAAGAGAAGGAAATGAGCTTTGTGTGAAGTTCAGAAAGTGTGTTGCGATTTTATTATTTCTGTAGGAATAGTTCAGATTCGGGGTTCAGTTAAGTACATTATGTGAAGACTATACCTGTGTCAGTAATTACTTCGTGGGTATGTATATTTACATAATTGTATGTATGTGTGTATATATATATATATATATATATATATTGTGTTCATCATTTTCTTCTTCTGATTACTGTACCAAATTACTATTTTCAGAATGACATGTAAATAGCAAATTTGAAAATGTTGATCATTTTTTACAGTTTTGAAATTGAAAATCAGAGTAAAATATTTGTCTGTATAGTAACACAGGTACGATAGGAGCTCTGCATGTTAAATATACATAGGGTTTGATCCTAAAGATGTATCGTGATCATCAGTCAAGGTCAGATAAGTGATGAAGGTCATTGGTAGGCAATTAGTACAAAATCTATTGAAGATTGTAGAAGTTGTATCAGTAGATGAAGTTTGCATTCACTGAAAGAAAAACCCTGGTCACTGATGATCAAGGATAATATCAAGTTGCTTGGGTTTTAGTAGTATATTAATAAGATAGGGTGTGAGCGCTGTGTGCTCTTTGTGTGCTCTTTCTGTCCGCCTCAATCTCTGTAGTTAATACGATATCTTACGACTCGAACAAATAAGATAATGTTTAATCGATATTGAAGGGCTTAATGCTGTATTACATTAATTTGAATAATGCCAAGAGTTTTTGCTGGTGCTCCCATTGGACCAAGTAAGAAAGAACAAACTTACTTCTACCGTTGACTAAGATTTGTAATTTTTATGCTGGTAAGCACTGAACTTCAAAGAAATTTATTAATTTAATGTCACATGTAATAGCAATTGACCACATATTTACAAAATATTCACTAGCTTCAACTAAAAATTAACTCATCACAATTATGGAGAAGGCTTACATTAATTTAAAGCAATGGCTGTTGTCTAATCCAGTTATGTTTATAATAAATGATAAAAATTGTGTAAATTCTGTTAATGAACTGGGACACAAACTATAAAATGTGTCATAATACAGCCAATTTATTTCACCCTGTCATTAAGGTGAAGACACTAATGTGTCATAATACAGCCAATTTATTTCACCCTGTCATTAAGGTGAAGACACTAATGTGTCATAATACAGCCAATTTATTTCACCCTGTCATTAAGGTGAAGACACTAATGTGGAGATGATAGGACAAATGAACAAGACTTTCATTATTAAGGTGAAGACACTAATGTGGAGATGATAGGACAAATGAACAAGACTTTCATTATTAAGGTGAAGACACTAATGTGGAGATGATAGGACAAATGAACAAGACTTTCATTATTAAGGTGAAGACACTAATGTGGAGATGATAGGACAAATGAACAAGACTTTCATTATTAAGGTGAAGACACTAATGTGGAGATGATAGGACAAATGAACGAGACTTTCATTATTAAGGTGAAGACACTAATGTGGAGATGATAGGACAAATGAACAAGACTTTCATTATTAAGGTGAAGACACTAATGTGGAGATGATAGGACAAATGAACAAGACTTTCATTATTAAGGTGAAGACACTAATGTGGAGATGGTAGGACAAATGAACGAGACTTTCATTATTAAGGTGAAGACACTAATGTGGAGATGATAGAACAAATGAACGAGACTTTCATTATTAAGGTGAAGACACTAATGTGGAGATGATAGGACAAATGAACGAGACTTTCATTATTAAGGTGAAGACACTAATGTGGAGATGATAGGACAAATGAACGAGACTTTCATTATTAAGGTGAAGACACTAATGTGGAGATGATAGGACAAATGAACGAGACTTTCATTATTAAGGTGAAGACACTAATGTGGAGATGATAGGACAAATGAACGAGACTTTCATTATTAAGGTGAAGACACTAATGTGGAGATGATAGGACAAATGAACGAGACTTTCATTATTAAGGTGAAGACACTAATGTGGAGATGATAGGACAAATGAACAAGACTTTCATTATTAAGGTGAAGACACTAATGTGGAGATGATAGAACAAATGAACAAGACTTTCATTATTAAGGTGAAGACACTAATGTGGAGATGATAGGACAAATGAACAAGACTTTCATTATTAAGGTGAAGACACTAATGTGGAGATGATAGGACAAATGAACAAGACTTTCATTATTAAGGTGAAGACACTAATGTGGAGATGATAGAACAAATGAACGAGACTTTCATTATTAAGGTGAAGACACTAATGTGGAGATGATAGGACAAATGAACGAGACTTTCATTATTAAGGTGAAGACACTAATGTGGAGATGATAGAACAAATGAACGAGACTTTCATTATTAAGGTGAAGACACTAATGTGGAGATGATAGGACAAATGAACGAGACTTTCATTATTAAGGTGAAGACACTAATGTGGAGATGATAGGACAAATGAACGAGACTTTCATTATTAAGGTGAAGACACTAATGTGGAGATGATAGGACAAATGAACGAGACTTTCATTATTAAGGTGAAGACACTAATGTGGAGATGATAGGACAAATGAACGAGACTTTCATTATTAAGGTGAAGACACTAATGTGGAGATGATAGGACAAATGAACAAGACTTTCATTATTAAGGTGAAGACACTAATGTGGAGATGATAGGACAAATGAACAAGACTTTCATTATTAAGGTGAAGACACTAATGTGGAGATGATAGAACAAATGAACAAGACTTTCATTATTAAGGTGAAGACACTAATGTGGAGATGATAGGACAAATGAACAAGACTTTCATTATTAAGGTGAAGACACTAATGTGGAGATGATAGGACAAATGAACAAGACTTTCATTATTAAGGTGAAGACACTAATGTGGAGATGATAGGACAAATGAACGAGACTTTCATTTCCTTTGACCTCAGCACACCCTGTGAATGTTCTGCATTTACACAATTATTGATTTTTTTGCAGCAATCCCTATAAGTTAGATAAGTTTATTCCAACTTATACATGTATGTTGACCTCTGGGTTTGATGCACCCATGGCATGAGCTCGAACTCATGAGCTCCTGGTTACAAAGTGAACTCTTGAAATGAAGTAATATTCTTGCTCTTTTTTATTAATGTCAGATTTTGTCACTTGTAGCTTTGAAGGACCAAACCAAGTTCCATGAGTTGGAGATTGTGTGGACTTATCCTGACTACAGGGACACAGTGTTAACAGAGGCCCATAGCCCAGAGACCTATTACAGAAAACAGCATACTTTTACTAAGGCTGGGCCTCACGTCATTAGTAAGTAAAACCCTAGGAATGCAGCAGACTTTCACAAGGCTGGGCCCCTCATATCATCAAAAAGGAAAGCCCATGCAGTCCCAAGTAGGGAGTGGGCTCAAATAGAGAATGCCTACTTCCCAATCCCATTCAATTATTTGTGAATGAATTTTGTTTGAAATAAAAACAAATATCAGAGTGAAGTTCCTGCAGTATTTTTTAGTAAACAATCCCCAAGAAATGCAGCATGTACTCAATAAAGAAAGTACTTGGCCCTGAAACCGAGTTTATAGAACTCAATTTTTTTTTACGTAGTTTGCAAAGCCCCTAGCCTGGTCCCCAGTGCCTGCATGTTTTTTCACATTTTCTGTTAAACATTGAATAGAACTCTCGCGCTGGTCTAAAGGTTAGAGCATTCGCCCTACATGCGGAAGGCCAGTGTTTGAATCCTGGCCGCGACAGACCTAAATCGTTAAAACAGGTAGTGACAGTTCCATCGCCAAATGGTCGGCATTGGGTGTGAATGTCACAGATCCTCGGAGATGACTTTAAAAGTGGATGTCCCATGTCACAGTAGGTGTGGCACGCTAAAGAACCCTCACTGCTCAATGGCCGTAAACGCTGAGCAAAGGCCTGAATTTGAAGCCCTTCACCGGTCTTGGTGACGTCTCCATATGAGTTAAAAATTCTCGAGAGAAACGTTAAACAAGATACAATCAATCAATCAACATTAGGTCTGGGCCTCATGTCCCTAGTAAATAAGTCTCACTAGAAAATTGGCCAGTTTTAAGGAGGACTGGCAGGTTTTCTGATGGACCAGTGTGGAGAAGTTTCATTGTACAAAAAATGAGTGGAGTTTAAATATATAAGAGTTATCTAACTTAAGTAAGAAAATTTATGCAGTGTACCTAAAGCTTTGTGTAATGCACTGAGAAATGAAATTCTATATCCTTATGTGTAATCGCAGTAAATATTCATGAAATTTATAGAATAAGATAAACCTGATAGGAAACAGAGAGCCCTATTGTGTATGTTTGTAGAAGTGCTTTGATCACTCCCAGCAATTTTTCTGCCTGATTTCAGAATGAAAGCCCCCAGCATCAAGTTTCCTTCTGTTTAATATACACAATCATAAAGGCACCTTCTGTGGTTCATGCTTGTTGCCTGTTTTAAAAGTATTGGCTTGTGATGATGAAATTTGGTTAAACTTGTGGTTTTAAACTGGGAAACAAGTTTTGGTCAGAAAAATGTGTGCAAAGCTTTTTGACCATAATCTTGCTCTATTTCCGATATTTGAGCAGGTAATTCGGCAGATAATTCAGCAGGTAATTCAGAATAAAAGAAAGAAAATACAGGTGTAGAGATTAGTTGTAAGAAATCACACAGATGCTCATTAACTGTTTTGTTATGGTGTTACAGGGAGAAACTCTACATATGTGTAAGGAAATATATCATTCATGAAACTGCTACATACTGGCTTTGCGTGGGTGAGTGGGAGTGGGGGGGGGGGGGATGGGATGGGGGGGGATGTGTCGAATCACTCCTCATTAGGGGAAACTATATGCACTGGTGTCCTTCATGTTTGTTTTGGCAAAGCACTGCCTTGGGTTAAATTTGATGCTGAGCCACATCAGATTTTAAGTGATGTATTCTCAGGAGCTGTCTCTCAAGTTACTCGGAAGAATTAGTGCTATTAGTCTGCATCTATTGTCATTTATTGTGTTTTAACAATTGAACATTTTTAACTTCTTAATAATGGCCCCTTGCCTCATGATGAAAGACAAATCATGATACAAACCTGACGATACGATATGTATCAGGATACTTTTAAGATCCTATGATATAATAACAAATGAACAATTACAATGCTTTTGGTATCATTTAATTGCATGTTACTATTAAAACTGCATGTTTTTATGCCCCTGAGATCGAAGATCAGGGGCCATATTGTTTTTGTCCTGTCTGCCATTCTGTAATCCTGTAATCCTGTCATTCTGTAATTCTGTCTGAAACTTTAACCTTGCTAATAACTTTTGAACAGTAAGTGATAGAGCTTTGATATTTCACACGAGTATTCCTTGTGACAAGACCTTTCCATGGGTACCACCATTTTTGACCCTGTGACCTTGACCTTGGAGTTTGAGCTACTTTTTAAAAACTTTAACCTTGCTAATAACTTTTGAACAGTAAGTGATGGAGCTTTGATATTTCACATGAGTATTCCTTGTGACAAGACCTGTCCTTTGGTACTAAACCTTTTGACCTTGACATTTGACCTACTTTTTAATTTTTTTTTTTTTTTACATTGGTCATATCTTCTAAATGGTAAATATTAGAGCTTTCATATTGTACATGAGCATTTCTTGTAACAAGATCTTTCTACTGGTACCAAGATATTTGTCCTTGTGACCTTGGCCATCTTCGGAATTGGCCATTATCGGGGGCATTTGTGTTTCACAAACACATCTTGTTTCTTTTAAAAAAATCCTAACATCATGATCTACCGTTTTCTTTCATTGCACAAAATCCAAAATGATCCCATGTTGGAGATTTATTGGTTGGAGTAATAGTTCAGTGGCATGGTCAGCACCACATTTTCCAATAACAGAAGCCATTTTGGCAACATAATTTTAAAGCCAAATCGGGCAGTTCAAATTAATCTGGACCGAGAATACTGAAGCGTGTTACAGTGTAAATTATCGTGAATCAAACTGTAGCACATTATCCTGATACACCCCTTACTTTTCAAATTTGGTATGAAGCATCTTTCTTTTGTAAGAGGTGGGGGGGGGGGGGGGGGGGCATAAATTGTAGATTTCAGGAATCTTGCACCCTAGGGCATTGGGGGTGGTGTGAAATGTGCCATAAATGGACAAATTTTGAAAATTTTCTATACAACCTCGCATGTTGAAAAAACTAAATGCAATTGTGATGTAGTGTAGGAAGGCCTCTGCCAAATTTTGATATTTCATGATCCCCGGGATAGAGTTTTTAACTCCAGGGTGGGGCCAGACTTGGCATATATATAGTGTTCATGTAAATTATTTAAATAACATCTTTTGATATTGAATTGAATCTACATGGATATTTAGAAGAACCAAGTAGCCCTTTATCAAGTGTAAATTTGATGATCCCATGGGTAGGGGTTTTAGTACCTCCAAAATCTTCTTTACAACTGTACATCTGTAACAATTAAAATCCATAGCAATAGAGCAGAAGGCTTCTACCAAAATTATAAATTTCATGATCCCCAGAATAGAGGCCCAACTTGTGTGTAAAACAATTACCATATAAATTTGCATATAAGTCGTTTTTGATAGTGAAATTTTTGACTGAAGTCTATGTCCGAGTTATACTCGCATATTACTATGTCCCGACTTATGCTTGCATATTTCTGCTGGAAATTTTTTCTTGACATGCAACTTGTGACATTTGAATTTATTAAAGTATTATTGTCAGTTTAATCAGAAACAAGTCAAAAAGGCCAGTGTTAGTTTAAATAATGAAGTAACAATACCGAGTACTTATTGATTTGTTATTGTGTATGTTAAAAGTCAATATACAGCATTTTTTATCCAAACATTTTATAAAAGTTGATTAGTTTGGGTTAAACACCGTTTTGGTAACAATATAATAAAACAATTTTTTGTGAAGAACATGCAGTCTGATTTGTATTGTACATCAGTATTCTGAACTTTCTTAATCAATGTATGAAAACAGCTAGTGCAACAGATATTCAATAAGATTTGTAGTGTGGATATGTTAGTTTTGTTTATTTATACTTGTAATATTCATGAAAAAGAGAATGTGCCATTTGAACAGATATACACAGACCAAAGCTTGGTCAATGTCAAACAAAGTGGCGTATGCCGTGATGTCGATAGCTCTCATCCATTATACATGTAATTCAATTACACTAATTAAAAACTAGGTCATCCAATGATTTGGCCATATGCTTTACCAGAAGCATCTCCTAATTAAATTTTTCTTTTAAATATCCAAGTTTTATAGGGTGCAATTAAAGCTGCAATCACAATGCTGAAGGACAAAGACTCTAAAACCTTTAAAAAATATTTTTCTTACTTATTCCGTGTATCTAACATGAGGTTATTTAACATGTATTGAGGTTATTGGTAATACAATGTAATTAAAATCTAAACTGATGTTTATAAAATCTGTACAACAAAGAAACAATTAAACTCTTGCTTGGGTTCAAGGGGTAAAATAATCCCTGACAATTGACTCTTGCTAATAGTTATTAAGTTGATGGAGACTCTGATGAAAAATTCAGTTCAACTCGTGTTGAGAAGGTCAATGTCAAATCCTGAAAAAATCACAAAAAAGGGTTACTGACTTATATGAGGGTCGACTTTTAATTATGTAGTAAATAATGTACGTCTTCTTTAATAGTATTGATACTAAATTGATCAAAATGAATATAAGGAGTATAGCCCTTAACCTAAATTGTAAGTTTCATGATCATTATCTTAGAATCCAGAGAAGTATTGTCTTCAACTAATTCTACAACAGTGAGAAAACTATTTCTAATAAGAATAATGGATGTTGTTCTGCACTTCCTTCTTCTTTCATGTTGCTAATTTATAAAGTAATATATTATTGCTTGTAATTATACATAAGGGTAACATTAAAAATGTTTACCTCGAGAATACCATTGTCAACCGAGGCATAACTGATAATTTGTTTTATTATACTGAGTGTTTGTTACAAACGCTTTAATGAAGTCTCTAATAATGTACAGTGAACCATTCGTACATAAATTTGACGCATGTGATAATTTTTAAAAATCACCCGTTCGCAAGTAAAATTGTTAACCATTCCTAGATATTATCATCTTGGAGCATATACTTTCTATTCTCTGAGGGAAACTTTTTTTCAAATGCTTCTTGACCAATCAGATTCGAGAATTTTACATGAGGGTATATATAATAAAACTTATTGATCCTTATGACACCCTTACACAATGCCTATTACAAATGTCTTGGTTGCAGTGAAATAAATATATATGCCATCTACTGACATTTACACAGAAATTTGTTTTGGTATTCACTTTCAACTTGGTGGTGAATTAGGAAGAAAAGTTTAATAGTTTGACTTTTAGAATTTTTAGGACACGGGAAAACAGGCTAAAAGCTCCCCTGCAGGATTTATTGAATCATATTCAAAATACACCAGGTATTACCGTTTTGCTCAGAAAATTTAAAAGGTTTGGAATTGTTGATTTGAGAAATTTTCTATTTTTATACCACCCCCCACCCCCCCCCCCCCCCCCCCCCCCCCCCCGCAACAAGTTGTTGGGGGGGGGGGGGGGGGGAATACTGGAATCGGTCTGTCCGTCCGTCTGTAGACGCAATGGTTTCCGGGCTCTAAAGCATTATCCTTTCCACCTACCGTCACCATATCATATATATGGACTACCCATGGGATGAAGATGTTCCCTATCGATTTTGGGGTCCAAAGGTCAAACGCACTGGACATCGAAGTAGCAATATGGTTTCCGGGCTCTAAAGCATTATCCTTTCCACCTACCGTCACCATATCATACATATGGACTACCCATGGGATGAAGATGTTCCCTATCGATTTTGGGGTCAAAAGGTCCAAGGTCAAGCGCACTGGACATCGAAGTAGCAATATGGTTTCCGGGCTCTAAAGCGTTATCCTTTCCACCTACAGTCACCATATTATACATATGGACTACCCATGGGATGAAGATGTTCCCTATCGATTTTGGGGTCAAAGGTCACGCGCACTGGACATCAAAGTAGCAATATGGTTTCCGAGCTCTAAAGCGTTATCCTTTCCACCTACCGTCACCATATCATATATATGGACTACCCATGGGATGAAGATGTTCCCTATCGATTTTGGGGTCAAAAGGTCAAAGGTCAAACGCACTGGACATCGAAGTAGCAATATGGTTTCCGGGCTCTAAAGCGTTATCCTTTCCACCTACCGTCACCATATCATACATATGGACTACCCATGGGATGAAGATGTTCCCTATCAATTTTGGGGTCAAAAGGTCCAAGGTCAAGCGCACTGGACATTGAAGTAGCAATATGGTTTCCGGGCTCTAAAGCGTTATCCTTTCCACCTACAGTCACCATATTATACATATGGACTACCCATGGGATGAAGATGTTCCCTATCAATTTTGGGGTCAAAGGTCACGCGCACTGGACATTGAAGTAGCAATATGGTTCGGTTTGTCATGCCATTTGTTTTTTACACTCAGAAAAGAGGTAGTTTATACCTATTACCAACACCCTTTGGGAGATTGGGGTAAGCAGGGGGTATTCTTAGTGAGCATTGCTCACAGTACCTCTTGTTTGCAGTTGTACGTGGCTTACCGAGTGTGTTGTATGTGCAATATATGTGAAACTCATGAGTGTGTTGTATGTGCGAAACAATTGGACAAAGTTTTGGAATACGAAGCGCATGAAAACGATGGATTGCCCAAGTATATTTGTCGACCATGTTTCAACAAATTGAACAAATTATTATGTTCCCCAAACAAAGTTTGGGAACATATTGGTTTTACTCTGTTTCTTATTATTAAGGTCTTCCGTCTCCTGCGGAAGACCTTACTATTATTGTTCGCGTTCTTCTTCTTCATTATTATTATTATTATTTTCCTTGGTAGTACACGCGTTTTTCTCAGCCATTTCTCGATCGATTTTCCCGAAATTTTCAGGAAAGATGTCTTTTGGTGACGAGACTTTGCTTGCAAAATTTCGTGCTTGATGTCACTTCCGGTCAGGAGTTATCTCTCTTTTAGTGACTTTTTGAAGGGCCTTGTTGTCCACACATCTCCTCCGTTAGTTTTGAAGCTAGAGTCTTGAAATTTCTACACAAGATAGAGTAAACATTTTAGAAGATTTGTGGGGGATTCGATTTTACCGGAGGCGATTTGCCTAAACGCTCGTCTGGACCTGAAAAAATGGATGCCAAAATTTTTCGCCGATTTCGGCGATTTTTGACCTTTGATCTCCAATATCTTTTTTCTTGCAAATATTTTGTTAAGACATGTAGAACAAAAGTTGTGCACATTTACGAGATCTTTTCGAAAATATCAAGATTTAGGGGCTAGCCCCTTAAATTAGGGATCTAGAAGGGCTCAAAGTCTAGATCAAATATCTCAAAAATTGTTAATATTTTGGTATAAGTCAAAGAACAAAAAATGTTCATCTCAACAATCCAAATCTATTCATATAAAAATTGAGGTCATATGTTACGTAATAAGGGATTTTAAGGGCCAAAACCATAAATTTTTTACCCCTTGTATCTCGAAAACGACAAATGTTTTGAAAAGCAATAAAGAACAAAAGTTGTTCAGAATGATGATCTGAACAATATGCATATTTCGTTTTTACCCTATGTGGCCCCGTTAGGGAGCTACAGTTTGGCCCCTAAAAATTACTTCTAGAAATAACTCGAGAACGGTCAAGAATTTCTAAATACTTGTTGAACAAAAAATGTTTGAAATGTCATGACCTTTCTTACGATATCAAGCAAAAGGGGCTGACCCTTTAAATTAGGGGCCCAGAAGGGTCCAAAGGTTTATGAGAATATCTCAGAAACTATTCATATTTTGTAATAAGTCATTGAAGCGGAAATGTTCATCTAAATGAGCTTGTTCTTATCAAATCAAAAAGTAGGTCATATGTTACGTAATTAGAGATTTTAAGGGCCAAAATCGTAAATCTTTGACGCCTCATATCTTTAAAACGACATATTTTTTGAAAAGCATTATTAAACAAAAGTTGTTCAATGTGTCATAACCTATCGATCAATATCAAAAAATGGGTCTGTGGGCCTCATGGCTCGCCTGTAGAGTCGATGTTTGTCGATATCAGTCGATTTCAAAAACTTGTAACTGGTAAATATTTTGTAAGGACATATTGAACAAAAGTTGTTCAGTTGATCGAGATCTATCGATTGATATCAAGAAATAGGCCTATGGTCCTAATGGCTCGCCTGTAGAGTCGATTTTTGTCGATATCAGTCGATTTCAAAAACTTGTAACTGGTAAATATTTTGTAAGGACATATTGAACAAAAGTTGTTCAGTTGATCGAGATCTATCGATTGATATCAAGAAATAGGCCTATGGTCCTAATGGCTCGCCTGTAGAGTCGATTTTTTGTCGATATCGGTCGATCTCAATAACTTTTTACAGGTAAATATTTTGTAAAGACATATAGAACTAAAGTTGTTGAGTCTATAGAGGGCTAACAAATGACATCAAGAAATAGGCCCGCGGGCCTTATGGCTCGCCTGGAGAGTCGAATTTCAAACGAATTTCACCGCAACTTTGCTTCAGAAGCTTATGATATGAAAAATTGATTATATCTAAAGTGTCTTAAAGTCGGAAACTAAATTGGGACTCATTTGTCTTTTTCTTTTTTTTTTTTTTAACTCCGAGTGCATCAACAAATCGGACGGAAGACCTACTCGTTGCTCGCAACGAGATCGTGTCTAGTTATTATTTTTCTTTCTTTCTTCTTGGGACTTTTTTGTCCACGAGTGTTCTCAGAAACTACTCAAGGGATCAATATGAAACCTTTTTAGGATGATAGTATAGCATATGTAGATGTGCGGAACGAATGTCATTTTGTCTGAAAATGCATGCATGTGCATGCACGTGCATTGGATTTTTTGTTTACAAACTTTGGAATCAGTCTAACATTTTTATTTTTCGATGAAATCATTTCCTATTTATATCGTAGGTATAACTTGGGACCCTTAACTGTTTGGCATCGTCAAAATTTCAATTCTGCACGCGCATGCACGTGTGCTTCAATTTGATTGGATAATACAAAACCGTTTATAACATTCCCACCAATTAAGGAAATTTAATGATATTTATAGGATAGGTAGACATGCCAAATATCTACAGATCGATGTAATAAAAATTGCAAACGCGCATGCGCACGCACGTGCATTGTCTTTTGAAGGTTCAATTCTTTCAATGACCATAACTTTTTTGTTTTTTGTCCAAATCTTTTCAAACTTGTATTGTATATGTATCTTGATATTCTTAACAAAAGTGTACAGTCATAATTACCATCCGGCACGTGCATGCACGTGTGCTAAATTGTGATTGGACGATTTTCAAATCGCCATAACTTTCTTACAAATGATGGAAACAATATGAAATTTATACTGTAAGTATATCTATCAAATGTCTATTGAATGACATCAACATTGATGCCGAGTCATACTCACGTGCCCGTGTATGCACCTGCATAGCTTTTCTTTCATTTTTCGGGTACAAAAATGGTTATAACTATTGAATTAAAAACTGAAATGAATTCAAATTTACCCTGAGGATCTATGATATGAATGTCTATGAAATGGTGTCAACAAATTTTCCATTATCAAAATTGCGTGTGCGTGAATGCGCGTGCATTGTAATTTTTGACGTCTAAATTTAAGTATTGGTCTATAACATTTTGAGATTGCAATGAATAGGTTTGAAAATCAAGTTTCAGGTATGTTTTGGGCCTCTCAATTTACTAATAGTCTCAAAATCACTTCCCTGCACGCGCATGCACGTGCGCTTAATTCTGATTGGACGATTTTGAAATCCCAATAACTCTCTTATGAGTGAAGCAATCGATACCAAATTCATATCGTAAGTATATTATTCAAATGTCTATTGAATATTATCAACAAAATTGTTGTGTGGTACTCACACGCACGTGTATGCACGTGCATTGATTTCGGTCTTTGTAGTTTCGAGTTGCCGTTATTTTCTCGTTTTTCATTGAACAGTTGTAAAACTTCTCTTGTACTCATATAGTAAGACTTCTAATGTATTGAGATGGTCGAATTATTCATATGCACGTGCATGCACGTACGTGCACGTGCACAAAACTCTCAGATCTTTATAACTGATTTGAACTAGTATGAAATGGACTGAACGTTATAAGATAGTTATATATTCACATGTTTCACAGTTTGCAATGGTCAAAACCACTTGTACTGAAATAAATGACACCACTTGCTAAATGGGGGAATGTTTGGGGAACATCTGTAACGGTCCCCGTTACAATAAGTACTAGTTTAAAATTGAAATAGATTGATAAATAGCTGTACAACATTTAAGGGATGAAAATGTGAATTATTAATTATGTTACATATAAATCAACACACATTGTTCATGATGTTGAGAAATGTACCCCACGTAAGACCATTGATTATACTTTCTGTTTTTGCTCTTACCGAACTTGTATCTTAAACATTGGATGATTTGATTTTAGCTTAATGTGTCATCCTCTGTCCCCAAACTCATGTTTTGAATGGTAACTGATGTCAATTAAGGGTTAGTGTGAGGTATTGAATCAATAACCGTGGACTTGTGAAGATGCAGCAGGTGTGGCATGATAAAGTTCCTTCCCTGCCACAAGTGCTAAGCATATAGACCTAAATTTTGCAGCTCTTCACTGGAAATGGTGACATCTCCATAGTGAAAGATTCTCAAGTGGGACGTTAAATGATATTCAACCAACTAAACTTTTATAATTTGACTCCAAGCAAGAAAACGCTGATACACATGGTACATAGGAGTCTGGACATTCTCAAAAATATACCGTATTCAGGGTTACTTTCACCTTTCTGCACTTATGACGATTTCATTCCTTTTTAAATTCGCCCAGACTTAGTTGTATTAAAAGAGAAACGAGAATGAAAAAAATAAATAATTTCATCCCGTCTTAAATTTGCCCATGCATGCACTGACAACAATGGTGAAAGGGACGAAAATATAATGGGTGAATATTTCCCTGTCTATAGTAATTCAGTACTATTGCTTTAATAATGTGTGAGATTAAGAATTTATTAAGTCACATGGCACAAAAATAGCAGGATCTCCTTATCTATAAATATAATGATCATATGTTGGCATCTCAATTTTATAACACAATTGTCAGGGAATTGTAGTATATACCTAAACAATAAATGAATTCTTTGAAATTATAGGTCCAGTGTTTTAAATTGGCTCTTTAAAGTTTCAAAGAATTGTGCTTTAGTCATTTTGATTTCTGCATTTATGTGTAATTCACAAACATTTCATTTTGATACCGAGTTTAATTCAATACTTTTATAAAAGTTCTTTTAGATAGTTCATACTGTAAATACTGTCTTTATTGGATGGTTGGTTGCTCCTTGACTTGGACCAAATTTTGCAAAAATCATTCAGTAATTGTTTCATATCCGCAAAGCATGCAGAAAATATCCCATTTTCATTTCATCCTTTTTTGGTCCATTTTAGCAATTGCATCTTCAAAGCATACTATACGGTTTCTGAACTGTTCTGCACAGAAATCATACCTTTCTGAAACTAAATTGGGCACCGGCAGTGTGTTAGCAGGTTTTAGGGTTTGTATGGTCAGAATCGATGATACCATGTTCTCATGGTTTGACAAACAGAAACTTCCAGATGAATTTAAGATGTGTGGTAGAAGGAATTTACAATGATTCTCATCAAGTTTGGTGAGGTTGAATCTTTGACCTATTGGATTGCCATCAAAATGACAAGATGCTTGGTTCCCTTCTGTCAGACAAAATCAGCTGTCACTGCTCTGTCCCCGAAACATGGATTTCAGATCTAGAATACCTGGGAAAACATCTTTAATGTCACAGGGTCACCAGAATTCTGGTGACAATGTTTACATTGTGATTAATGATTGAAAGTGAATCAGATTTCAAGGCTTTGTGAAATAAATTGCCACAACAGTGTAAATATCAGGACCCAGTTTCACAAATGTTTTGGTTTACTATTTTTAGCTCACCTGAGCCAAAGGCTCAATTGAACTTTCTGATCAAAATTTGTCTGGTGTCTGTTGCTCTCGTCATTGTTAACTTTTGACATTTTCATCTTCTTCTACAGAACCACTTAATTGAGGCCAATTTCGATTCAACTTAATTGGCACAAAGCTCCCTTGCATGGATATAAAGGGAATTCAAATTTGTTCAAATGAAGAGTCATGCTCCCTCCAAAGGGGAGATAATCAAGAAAAGGCAAAAATAATGTCATTTAAAAATCTTTTTCTTTAAGTTTTTTACCTTGTAAACTTGACCTTGGATTTTGACATACTTTTAAAAAAACCTAACTTATCAAGTATATCCTGAACTATTGGAGGTAATGGCACTGCTTTCATATCATATATGGATTCTTTATGACAGGACTTTTCTTTTCATACTATGTTGCGATCTATGACCTTGTTACCTTCTCAAAAACAGCAAGGTCATGCTAGTCATATTGGTGTTGAAACATCTCCATTATGTGTGAATTCAAGTTTGGTTATGTAGTAACCCTTTTGGGGCTAGGTTGGGGCCAGAATATGGGGTCAACATCTTTCATGGGAACGAAGATTGCAAAAAATCTTTTAAAAATCACAATAGCTGAACAAAGTAGGATCAAGGTAAATCAGGTGAATGATGATAAATTAATGTGGCCCAATATTGAGCCTCTTGTTTTTTGAAAGACAAAAATCCATCCATTTGTCAGGTTGTCACGAAAATGCTATTCCAAGATAAATAAATGGTCAAGCTGTTCATTTCTATATTTTGACCATTTTTCAAAAACATTTCTTTTTATTTGACCTCAGTGTGTGAAATGACAATAATAGTGAATGGGCACATTTAGACCATTTTTATCCATGGTAACGGAGTACATCAGATGTAACCAATGAAATGCTGATCCTCTTCACAGAATATCTAATAAAAAATGCTACATCATGAAATCAGTCACAAGTGACCCACTATAATTTCTCAGACCAAAAAAATTAGCCCTCGCAATGGAGTTATATGGAATATATATAGTGCATAATGCGTTAATTAGATGTCCAGCTGCAAGATGACATTCTAGCCACTCTACAGCTGTACTCCTAATGTTCCCATGTAGTGCCTATAATTATTGCAGTATTTGCAACTTTGAAGTTTTATGTGGCTGTGTGTTTTTGTTGACAAAATGCAGATTTGATATGCCTTGTTCTCTGATTATGAAAAAAAACAACACATCACAGATCCGATGATAGAATTTGACCTTTGTGTCCTTAAGCCTCTCCCTGTGGCCCTTGTAGAATGTTATTTATCAAACACATTGTTAGTGTCAAAGCTTATCTGCACAGATGATATGGCTATCATTTAGTTGCCAGTCTCTGTGTTTTGTCAAAAAATCAGACTAAATGCTGGAACAATGCCCTTCTCAAGAACATATATATATGGTGATGCATTCTTCTTCTTTTCGCACACTTATAAAACTGTTGGCAGCCATTCTTGGTAACATTAGATATTCAATGTATCTAGTTGTGCAGAAATGTTTTTTGTTTAAAGATATGAAGGGGGTTAGGGTACTTTACAGGAGAGGGTATCAAAAGGGGATGGAATATAACATTAAACATTAGGCCTTATGGGGACTTGACAGATATGATAGTCCTGGGGTCTTTTGAAATTAGATGAGAATAAGAGGGCCTATAAACTAGTATTAAGGTCAAAACTAGTGACCTTGACCTCTGATCATGATCATAAAACTGGTATAACATTAAAACCGGGACTAATAATGACATGTGATGTTGAGAAATGATAAGAGGATGATAGGACCTACAAACTGGTATCAAGGTCAAGTGACTCCTGTGACCTTGATCTCTGACCTTGGAACATAAAATTGGTATTACTTCAGAACCAGGTCTAATAGAGGCAATATTGGGATCTTCAAAAATGATGAAAGGATGATATCAACATCATCAGCTTTATGTAATGTGATATATCCAGTGATTATTAACCTGCAGACTCTATATATAATCAGTACTTCAGCAGAAAAATATCACAAGAAGACATCTGTAAATTTTTAGATCAAAGGTCATGATCATAATGTGATAGTGACTATGTGATTGTATGATATGTAATAAGTTTAGTGGGTTTTCTTTAACTGGGATAACTTCATGTATGCAATTCCTAATTGTAAAATGGTCAGAGAAAGACATGTACATTTTGAAGGCATATGGTCCAACTCCTATAAATATTAGATTGATGAGGTAAAGGTCAAATGAATATGTTATTGGGCTGTGGCCCTTTTCACAGTCTTACAATGAATTAGAATAAAATTTCCATTTTCTTTCTAATGATCACAATTAAGGTTATAGTAAGTATGCAGGTTTTATTAATCATGGACTTTACATTTTACTTTAACATTACACTATTATAAATTCAGAAAATCTTCGAAAGTTAAGAAATGGAGGTAGTGTTTGTAAATTTTTTATCTTGATCATAATTGGCTTTTTTGTGAAAAGGGCTACAGTGAGCTTAAAGCAGTACATTGCATGCCTTTGTCAGTATTCTTTGATAGAAATGGCAATTTAGATAAATCATTTTCCTTCCCATTTTCAGATGTGTATGTCACCAACACGATATCAGAACTATCAGCTAACTTATCAGTCAATGTCCTTGACCCTTCACCTTATGACCTCCAGATTTTAAACTTGGTTGACCTGTTTGATCAACCGTCATGTATACCAAAAGAATACGCTGTTCCAGACGAGGTCCAGTTCTTCTCCGTGTTTCAAGGAGCAAACTTTTCACTAGAAGTATCAGTCTCTGTGGGAGAGGATGTGACCTTCACCTTTGAGGAGAGGACATTACAGGTCAAAAAGGTTAAGGATGCAGATTCCTGCTTTGATGGCTGTTCCACAAAACAGGCAAGTTCATAACAATTTACGGGGCTCGAAATTAGCGAGAAATACTCGCAAAATGCGAGTACATTTGAAAAATAGTGAGTAAAAATAGTGGACGCTCGAAAATTTTAGCGAGTGGTGATTCACAAACTATGACTGTATCGTATCCGTTTTATATGGTGATGCGCTATTTGCTTTTCTTAACTTTGCATTCAAAATCATACAAACGCTTACATGAACGACTGATTTCAACAACCGTTTCTATCTGGATTTTTCTTTTATAATTTTTTAAGAAACTCAGAGTCAAACAAATGCTTAAGAGGTCGGACATCAATATAGACATATGCCACAAGTCCTGTTCACTTATAGGGGTGATTATAAATTAAATTTCAAGTATGAGGTTTTTGTTATTCATTTATCTAAAAAAAAATAAAATCGGAGTTTATGTTTTACCAAGTCTTCCGGTAGTCATTTTTATCAGAATGACCTATCTACATTAATTTATTGTCATATTGATGTCGAGTTGTAGTGATGACACGAGTGCACTGCTCGGTGCATAGACGATTATCAAAAATAGTTCATGGCACTCGTGATCGTGCTGCCTATAAACCATGAGTCCGGGATTCGCTTTGAAACATCACTAGTGACACCCCTGATGTGGCATGAAATTGGAAGACATTAGATCTAGACCCACTGGTAAACAGGTTGTGGATTAGAGTTGCGATAGTCAAGAGACCTAAACATTGCACCATATGACTTAACTTAGTGTCTTGTCCAAACAATGCCTGGATGTTGACCCACTATAGGCTCAATAATGATGGGGAAAATCATTGATTTAAAAAAACCTACGAAAAAAGAGCACTGCTTCATTATTTTTATTTTAGCTTGTAGGTTTTCATTTTAGCTTGTGGATTTTTTTACACACAGGCTAAAATTAGCCTGTGGTAGAAAAAGTTAATTTCGACCCCAGATTTATTACTTATCATTCTTTAAATATATATTGTATTAGAAATTGGCCCCAGATGCACTGTCCTGGAGGAGGGGGGGGGGGGGGGGTATTCAGGAAGACAAGGAAAAGCATTAACTATTTTTCATATTTATGATATTTCACCTTCTTGGATCAGCTCAATGTACTTTGAAAATGGTAATCCATTATTCTGCCAGATACCTACAGTAAAGGTCATTCTGAAAGCATCAAACAAAAGCTATATTTTCTTGCTCAAAGGTTTTAATTAGATAGCAGTATTATCTGTGTGCTGCCTGCCTTATTGATGGTGTACTCCCACATTCTCTATTGTCTAGTCTGGAAAGTTTTTTTTTGTCAATCCTAGTTTAACAGTGAAATGTGTATAGTGCACCAAGGTTTATTAGCATGTCAAGAATATTTTACTTGCAATACTTGACTAACAGTTAAGAGAAAGAGAGATTGAGAGATAGAAGAATAGAGAGGGAGATTACTGTCATTAGGATATGTGACATGGGTCAGACTAATACATGCAGTCTTGGGATTGTTTGATGTGATTCAGTATAATTGTTTAGTGTTTTGTCATGCTACATTTACCGTCTTTTTGGGTAATTGGCCTCTTGCTTTCCTTCTGTCACTTGTTAGCTGATTAATCATGTTTGGGTGTATGGCTTGGAATGCTTGTCAAACTTAATGGCTCCAAAGTAATGTGTGCAGGGTGAAGGGGTTAGCTTAGAGAATCAGGTGCACTGAATTTCTCTATCCTAGCAGTCTGTCTATCTGTCTGTAAAGTTTCATGCGGATTTGATAAGTTTATTTGCTCTACTATCAAAGTAAGTGAAATGGACGATATTAACTTGAGATCTTCATAATAATGTAAGCGAAGGGGATGAGGCCCTAAATTTCTGTGGTAAATTTTCTGATTTACTGATTTAAGTTAGGACCATACCACACATTACGCCCCAAATATCATTTTTTGAAAGAGACGGATGAATGATAATCAAGAAATCAATAAACTGAAATCAAAATATATATTATTTCAATGTGGTTTGCAAAGTTGGAATAAAATGCAATTTAATGGACTCCAGATAAGTTTCATCCTGGAAAGTTCAGGTTTTGATTTTTTTATGTATACATATAGAATTCACATCATACTGATACAAGGACTATAGGAGTGGTTTCAAATCATAGCAATGATCATGATTATTGTACTAAAATATTTGAAGTAATTAAGATAGCTTAATTAGTGCAGTATGGTAGTCTTCATCAAAGCCTGGCACATAATTAAAAACAAGTCTTATGAACAATAAAGTGTTTGACCTTTTGTTTAATACTAGATATTGATGGTGAATTACAGACAATGGAAGATCAAATGAAGCATATATTAAAGAATGTGAGCAGTGCAACCATATTTTCTTGTTCTGCAAATGTTAGAGAATGTCATTGAAGTTCCTTTACTTCTTTTTGCCAACTCTGGAAGTTTCAGAATCTTTGACCTGTTGGTGATTAACAGTATATGGCCCATGCAGTAATTTTGTGACAGTTTTTTTTTCTATAAAAAGATTTGGTATGTAGTTTGTTTTCTTGAAAAAAACCCCAGAATGCTGAACAAAGGCTTGATAGAAATTCCACTTTGAGAAAAGCTTCAAGAACAAACTAAACCCATTATTTTTACATTAACTAATCTCTCATCGGTAATTGAATCTGAAATGAAAAAAATGAAAAAGTGAAACTAAGCTTACAGAAATTTTGCACATGAGAGAGCTTGCCTTATTTCCTGTCGTACCACTGATTACTTTTCCAATAAACCCCAGAAATTTAATTTGGCTGTGAGGCATCAGCTAGGTGTATGTTCTCTTCCAAGGGGAAAAAAACCCACCTCATGAAGTCTTGTATTCAACTTGAAATTAGGAAATTTACATTAATTAGGCACTATGTCTAGGTGGTTTTATTTGTTTGTGGTGATCGAATTGTGTGTGTCTGTACTGGTGGGTTTTTTTTTTAAATTGTTTAATTGTCTGTGTTTATGAATTTAATTGAATTGAAACGTTTTGGATAGTACTTGATTGAGAGTGTTGGGAGTAGTTTGAGACACAGACTAGTGAATTAAGAGATTCCTTGGTTTGAGGATTATGACCTGGGAATGTAATTATGTTCTTTAGTGATGCAGGATTTTGCAGTTTTAAGAAATATTACAATACTACAGAATCCCCTGCCCTATGGAGTTAGATTGGTGATTAGAACTGGCATTGTAATTACTGGGAATTGAATTGGGGTCACAGATCTTGTAGAACTTTCTGGAGCTTGGGCATAATCCTAAAGTCATCGTCATCCAAAGTGAGAAACATTTTGGTCTAAAGTTCATCCATTTACCTAACCACCGGATCAATAAAGCTAGGAAATTGTTCAGACATATACTGTAACAGCTGCCAGAGTCTTGTCTAGATTGTCCAATGAAGTTTACATTAGCAATATAGGCAGATCCAACTTTACCTCAATCACTACTGCAAGTTTCAATAAGACAATAAGAGGGCAGACAATAATAAGGCATTGATTTTAAAGAAACCTAGATGTCTTCCTCAAGTTCTGAGATGATAAAAATGTGGAAGTGTTACACTAACAGCTTGCAATATCCACACATACACCTGGTTCTATACATTTCTAGCTATGCATCGATGTATTTCTGTCCTTATACCATAAAAGTGGAATTTTTAGTGATCGAGACACAAATTTAGCTATTTTACCATAAAAATGGGTGTGTATGTAATTAGCAAGAGCTAATTTTAGCGACTTTTATCATTCCAAGAACGATAACTATTACCTTCGATACAGAATAAATTGATAGCGATATTCAATTTTAGCAGTCTCAACACCTTCGCTAATGATGCCAAAATAAATTCTGCACGTATTCAGTGATTCAGAGTGGAATGCAACTTAATTGGAGAGAGGGTCTAAATGTTACAAAATGTTAATAGGCCATAAATATGTCCTAAATTCTTAAAAGCTATAGAACATTAGTATTTAATATGGAGTAATTCAGAAAATAAAACAAAAGTATGCCATTGACTTATTATTTCTTATTGTGGATATATTTTTAGGTGATTTAATTACTTTTCCCAACATTCAAAGAATCATTATATTAACTGAATTCGTAGACACCATTTCCATGATTTGTAATGATAAAAAGAAATGTTTCCCTTGATACTAACATAGTATGTCATAATGTTTTTCTCGGTGTCGTAACAAAGCAAAGGTTTTAAACTGAGCCACTTCATTTGAAATTTACGTTCCTTCAAAAATCGATGCTCACACTTGATCTGTAACAAATTTGGATTGGTAATTGGTCCACACAGTCCTCCTCCCCCCCCCCCCCCCCCCCCCCCCCCCCCCCCCAGTCAAAAATTGTACTTACAAACTTTCACTCGATTGTTTATGTTTTGAAGCAAGGAGAATTAGCAATTATTTTTCTTTGGGCAATAAGCAGTGTTAAGGAAAAAAAAGGAAACCTTGATAAGCCATTCTGTCTGACAACCTATTTAGTCACCCAGTTTTAATTATTATTTGCTGATATGGCTGACGCTATTAGTCCCTGATTAAATATCTCCATGTCTTTTTTGATCCAGCCATTTGTCTGTTCATCCATCTGTCTTCATTTCTGTCCAAATTTCAGCTGCTTGTTCATTTTCTGTCTAACCTTATGTGTTTCTTTCCATTTGTTTGTTCATTTCTGTCCATCCTATTTTATTTTTGAGTTCACAAGATCTAAGGTGAAGGTCACAACAAGATGCCTGATTATCAGTTTGCTTTGTAGAACATAATGTCGGTATTTCTTGGCCCGTTTTTGACAAAAAGTACGTACATGGTTCAATATTGGTTCTAAATCAAGCTCAAATCTCGCGTAATTAATGTTGCCAGAGATTTTGCAAAAACAGGATTTAAAAAGTCTTTTTATATTGAAAACTTGTATTTGTGTCATAAAATCTATATAAGGTTAGGTAATGTTGCTGCGAAAGCATACATAAAATCTATATAAGGTAAGGTAATGTTGCTGTGAAAACATTCATACAATCTATATAAGGTAAGGTAATGTTGCTGCAAGGGCATAATCTCTGATAACTAACTCTACAACCATTTGTTTCTTAGTGTTTGGTAATAGTATAGATAAGTCTGGGATGCTGTTTGAGTTAAAGAATAATGACTATTTGTTCAATAACATTGAGAATGGTCAGGATGTGTGTGTGTGGATCAGGTTTGAGTGATAAGATTAGTGTGTGAGTGATAGGCTCATTATAGTGATGATGGGAAATGAAATGAAGCCCTCATTGGGATATCACAGGGGGGATTCCTGTCTGCATTGATTTTTGAAATGAGTTGATGAAGGAAAGATTTGCAGTCATTTATCTGACAGTCTAAAGGAGATGTTCCATTATATATATATGAATATGAATTACTTAATGTTCATGCATGGAACTTGTATTAATTCAGAATATTGTGAAAGTCTGAAAATCTTGTAGTAGTATTGATTTATCAGATAAGCAAATGAGAAGGAAATGTTGGGGTCAATATTTTTTTTTATGTAAATGGTCTGCAATTTCATTCCTAATAAATTACAAGAATGAATTTGATATTGAACTCATTAAAAAGATATGTCATTGAAAAAATAAATAGAATAAAAGTACAGTGTATGTACTGTAGGATCGGAAGTCAGAATCACCATAGAGTTGAAATTCTTTGATAACGAGTCGTCATCAGCTGTCAGTTTGGTGGTGATACAGTTAATTATGATTGAATTTAATGTATCATAAACACTTTTGAGATAAACTAATTCATAGAGTGATAGGACAGTCTTGGAGTGTTCACGCCTAGCTGAAGGTGTACACAAATCCTGATGAATGGAAAATCCCTGTAGTTCTGACATTTATATGTCTATTTACATCAAAGTACTCTAAAGTCTGTAACGGCCCTAATCAATACAGATTATCCTTTGCATCCTCTCAAAGAATAAGGCATGATCATGGGTGATTTTAGCCCTCTTTTCAGCTTACACAAAGAACTGGTTCAATTTTATGGACTGGAATTTCTTACCTTGTCTTGAGGCAATGTGGTAAGAGGTCAATGATTAATCCAAGATTCCTCTGACTCTTACCTCCGCTTTTATATTGTGACTTATTGTGGTCCCCCCCCCCCCCCCCCCCCCCCCCCCCCATGTCACAATATAAAAGCAGGGGTAAGAGTTGGAGGAATCTCGGATTAGTCAGTGTGTTCAATTTTGGTTGACTTTCATAAAAATGCAGTTGTTCAGAATTAGAAGACAAGATGGCTGCTTGATCTTTGTGGAGATGATCTTTAATTGAACATACAGTGAACACATTTAGGAAGGGGTTGTCTGTCAAAAAATGTAGAAGACAAATGGACCTCTGTACTCTATATTGTTATATGTCTGAAGCTTTTGGTATATACTGTAGACAGGAAAAGTTTTACTCTTACTGTTTCATTCGAATGCATTGAAAAAGGAATTTGTTTCGAACTGCCCCAAACTATTTATTGGTACGATAGAGTAATGAGTGAATTAAATGCACTAAATTTTAGATATACAATTGGGAGCAAGCTGAAATGAGGGAAAATGAAATGGGACAAAAATTTAAGCTGCATGCAGTACCCACCAAGTTATCTGATGACCAATTATCTCTACAATGAAGACCTCAGAGTTTTGATAAAATCATGAATCAGAAAGAAAAAAAACCCTCATCAGATATGATTACAGACAATTTCTTCCTTCCTGGACTTTTGTATGTAAAACTTATACGGTACCAATTTTGATGCACCAGATGCGCATTTCGACAAATAATGTCTCTTCAGTGATGCTCAACCGAAATGTTTGAAATCCGAAATAACAATGAAGTTTTAGAGCTATTATAGCCAAAAACAGTGTGCCAAAAAAAAGTGGAGTCAAATTCGTCTAAGGATAAGAGCTATGCATGAGGGAGATAATCCTTAATTTTGAAATGAATTTCTAAATTTTATAACAGCAATTAAATATACATCCGTATTTTCAAGCTAGTAACGAAGTACTTAGCTACTGGGCTGTAGAGACCCTCAGGGACTAACAGTCCACCAGCAAAGGCCTCGACCCAGAGGTCATAATGTAAAACTTATATGGTACCAATTTTGATGCACCAGATGTATATAGACCCATAATGAGTGCAGATAGAAGGGTTGAGTCTCACCTTGGTATCTGCATGACATTTATTGGTGTGGGGCTATCTGCTAACATCATTGTCTACAGGGTGTTTGTGTGATAAGGCAAGCCACACAAACAAGGCTGGTGAAAATAATTGAGCTGATCGAGGTGAAACATATTTTGTAGCTAAACGGGCAGATCCAGGTGAAAATGCCGGGAACTGGTGTATCCTAAGTTCTGCATGCATGGTAAATGTATAAGATGCCAATCATCAATTTGAGGAAATTCTTACGTATGTTATATCAATTTCACATTACTTTTAAAGATTAAAAGTCAAAGGAAAGTTTTAAAAGCTGGGTGTGTGTTTATCTATAAGTGTATAAAATAGGGAGCAGACCTGTTTTCATTTCAGTTCATAACCATCATCATTATAGAGATAGGGAGAGGTTCTGTTTTAATTCCAGTCAATAACTTTATGATTATTGAGATATTATTGTATTCTGTGTGATGTTTGGGAAGCTTTTATTGAAAATTTCTAAAATAATGGAATGGTTTCTAAATGTGTTGTAATTGTATCAGTGTTGTAACACCGTAGAACTCAGACTTGAATGGGAGGTTTAGATTTTTGTCCTCAGTTAGTGGGTGCAGATATTGGATTATAATTCACCAAGCGATGGAGGAAGTTAAACACAGATCATGCCGCATGCTTGTGTTTTAGGCTGGCCAATCATGTAGGGGAATTTTCTCCTGATGCTGCTGAAATCATTGTTCTCTAATCACACAAGGAACGGTTGTTTTAGTGGCAGTGCTTCCGTGTTCCAGGTAAAATTGGCAAGGAAAATCAGTTCTTGGATAGAATCTGTTTGTCTAACACAGGGAAATTGATACAAACAGAGGTAATGTGGAATGATTTCATTGATTTTGTATTTATTCTAGAGTTTATAATTTCCTGAGATGAAGTTAAGTTGTCTCTGATTATAATTGTAAAAATGTTTTTTTTTTATATATAAATGTTCATATGGCCATGCAGCTGGATGTCATGAATTTGGAGATAACAGTAGGAGGTTTCATTATAGTTCTGTTAATATCATGAATTAATAATAAGAAGTACCACATATTGAATTCCTGCAGTGACTTTGAAAATTAACTCTGAGGTGCTAATAGCAGTTGCCAAATTCATTAACCATATCATGCAATCTGTATTCATACACTGACAAAAGAAATTGTTGGCAAAAAAGTGAGATTTTTTTAATAGGCTGTAAGAACTTAACTGATTCATATTCCTTTGGTAGATGAATTATTTGTAAATATATATGTGTGATAGTTTATATTTTTCAATTTAATTGATACAAATACTACAATTGAATGTCATTGCTTATTTTTTAAATGGGTAATCTTTCCTTGCTCAAAAATTATAAATACTCATTTTCCTCTACATATTTCATATATGCACAGCTGCTCATTTCAAGAACATTTTTGAGAAATTGTCCTAGTTTTGTTTCATTTTATATGCTAAAAACATTTGTTCATCTTCCAATTCTAGTGTTATATTGATTATATATAGGCAATATTTTTAATGTATGTGTTAAAAATGTTAAAAAGAAAAATCTCCATGTTAATCATATTTCAATTTCAAATAATATTTATTCAAAAAGTTTGATTGGATAGAGCAATGTGAATCATATTTTACGATGATGCAGTGTAAAACCGAAGGGGACTGTAGGTTTCTTCTCTATCTGTCCCACTGTTTGTCTGTCCCATTGGTTTTCCAGACTTTAGCTCATCTGAAGTGAGCTTCTATAATCGACGTCCGTCATCCGTTTGTCTTTCATCTTTCACATTTTCTATGACTTCTCCAGAATCGCTGGGCCAATTTTAATCAAACTTGGCAAAAAGCATCCTTGGGTGAAGGGGATTCAAGTTTATTAAAACCATGGTTCCTTGGGGTAGGATGGGGCCACAATAGGGGATCAAAGCTGATATATATAGGAAAAATCGTTAAAATATCTCTTGAGCTATTTAAGCAAAGGCTTTCATATTTTGCATACACATTCCTTGTGGCAAGACCTTCCATGTGATCCAATGGTGTGTGATCTTGTGACCTTGACCTGGAAGTTTGACCTATTCATAATAAAAAATGACAGATTCAATATGTCCTGAACTATTTAAGGTAGCTAGATGTTTAAATCTTAAGATTTCTTATGTGAAGACCTTTCATTTAATATTGTATCCTTTGACCTTGTGACTTTGAACTCTTGAATTTGACCTACATGTACTTTTCATAAAACATAATCCATTAAGTATATCGGAACTATTTTAGTTGCATCTTCACAAGTTGAGGGTTATTGATTCGTTACCTCGCATTAACCCTTGACATCAGTCGCTATATAAAAGTTGGGCTCATTAGATCATTACGCAATCCACTATAAATAAAACATCCAATGAAATCACTGCATCTTGTTATGGTGTACATGGATACAAATGCAGCAATCTCATACTGCTGTATTGATACATCCGCACAATTGTAATTACACCACTAATTACGTTTATTGATAGTAAATCAAATTTGAAAACCTTTTTGCTTAAGACAATATTGCTTAAATGATTGAAATAGTCAACTGTAGGTATCAGTACATGTGCTTTTATTTGAATGTCTTGCTTTGCGTTGTTATAGATAGAACCACTTTCTCAATGAACCGCACTCTTTTGTGGAACCAACCAGAACGAGCCCAACCTTAATTATAGGCACTGATGTCAAGGGTTAATGCGAGGTAACGAATCAATAACCTTGACTTGTGAAATTTTTTTTAGGTGAGGCTTTTATATTTTGTTTATAGATTCTTTATAGGAAGACCTTGTGACACAATGGTTTTTGATCTTTTGGCCTATGCATTTGAACTACTTTTTAGAAAAACCCGACCTATTTGATATCTTCTGAACTATTTAAGGTAGGGCTTTCATATTTTGTATATAGGTTCTTCAATTGTGACCTTGAACAACAGCAGGACTAAGAGCTCCTGCTGTTAGTCCTACATAAGCTTGTGATGTAATAAACCCCCTACATAAGCTTGTGATGTAATAAACCCCTTACATAAGCTAGTGATGTACATGTAATAAACCTCTACATAAGCTTGTGATGTAATAAACCCCCTACATAAGCTTGTGATGTAATAAACCCCCTACATAAGCTTGTGATGTAATAAACCCCCTACATAAGCTTGTGATGTAATAAACCCCTACATAAGCTTGTGATGTAATAAACCCCTACATAAGCTTATGATGTAATAAACCCCCTACATAAGCTTGTGATGTAATAAGCCCCCTACATAAGCTTGTAATGTAATAAACCCCCTACATAAGCTTGTGATGTAATAAACCCCCTACATAAGCTTGTGATGTACATGTAATAAACCCCTACATAAGCTTGTGATGTAATAAACCCCCTACATAAGCTTGTGATGTAATAAACCCCCTACATAAGCTTGTGATGTAATAAACCCCCTACATAAGCTTGTGATGTAATAAGCCCCCTACATAAGCTTGTGATGTAATAAACCCCCTACATAAGCTTGTGATGTAATAAACCCCCTACATAAGCTTGTGATGTAATAAGCCCCCTACATAAGCTTGTGATGTAATAAACCCCCTACATAAGCTTGTGATGTAATAAACCCCTACATAAGCTTGTGATGTAATAAACCTCTACATAAGCTTGTGATGTAATAAACACCCTACATAAGCTTGTAATGTAATAAACCCCCTACATAAGCTTGTGATGTAATAAACCCCCTACATAAGCTTGTGATGTAATAAACCCCTACATAAGCTTGTGATGTAATAAACCCCCCTACATAAGCTTGTAATGTAATAAACCCCTACAAAAGCTTGTGATGTAATAAACCCCTACATAAGCTTGTGATGTAATAAGCCCCCTACATAAGCTTGTGATGTAATAAACCCCTACATAAGGTTGTAATGTAATAAACCCCCCTACATAAGCTTGTAATGTAATAAACCCCTACATAAGCTTGTGATGTAATAAGCCCCCTACATAAGCTTGTGATGTAAAAAACCCCTACATAAGCTTGTGATGTAATAAACCCCTTACATAAGCTTGTGATGTAATAAACCCCCTACATAAGCTTGTGATGTAATAAACCCCCTACATAAGCTTGTGATGTAATAAACCCCTACATAAGCTTGTGATGTAATAAATATCCCTACATAATCTTGTGATGTAATAAACCTCCCTAAATAAGCTTGTGATGTAATAAACCCCTACATAAGCTTGTGATGTAATAAATATCCCTACATAATCTTGTGATGTAATAAACCCCCTACATAAGCTTGTGATGTAATAAACCCCCTACATAAGCTTGTGATGTAATAAACCCCTATATAAGCTTGTGATGTAATAAACCCCCTACATAAGCTTGTGATGTAATAAAACCTTCTACATAAGCTTGTGATGTAATAAACCCCTACATAAGCTTGTGATGTAATAAACCCCCTACATCAGCTTGTGATGTAATAAAACCCCTACATAAGCTTGTGATGTAATAAAACCCCTACATAAGCTTGTGATGTAATAAACCCCCTACATAAGCTTGTGATGTAATAAAACCTCTACATAAGCTTGTGATGTAATAAACCCCCTACATAAGCTTGTGATGTAATAAACCCCTCTACATAAGCTTGTGATGTAATAAACCCCCTACATAAGCTTGTGGTGTAATAAACCCCCTACATAAGCTTGTGATGTAATAAACCCCCTAGATAAGCTTGTGATGTAATAAACCCCCTACATAAGCTTGTGATGTAATAAACCCCCTACATAAGCTTGTAATGTAATAAACCCCCTACATAAGCTTGTGATGTAATAAACTCCCTACATAAGCTTGTGATGTAATAAACCCCCTTACATAAGCTTGTGATGTAATAAACCCCCTACATAAGCTTGTGATGTAATAAACCCCTACATAAGCTTGTGATGTAATAAACCCCCTACATAAGCTTGTAATGTAATAAACCCCCTACATAAGCTTGTAATGTAATAAACCCCCTACATAAGCTTGTAATGTAATAAACCCCTACATAAGCTTGTGATGTAATAAACCCCCTACATAAGCTTGTAATGTAATAAACCCCCTACATAAGCTTGTGATGTAATAAACCCCCTACATAAGCTTGTGATGTAATAAACCCCCTACATAAGCTTGTGATGTAATAAACCTCCCTAAATAAGCTTGTAATGTAATAAACCCCTACATAAGCTTGTGATGTAATAAACCCCCTACATAAGCTTGTGATGTAATAAACCTCCCTAAATAAGCTTGTAATGTAATAAACCCCTACATAAGCTTGTGATGTAATAAACCCCCTACATAAGCTTATGATGTAATAAATCCCCTACATAAGCTTGTGATGTAATAAAACCCTCTACATAAGCTTGTGATGTAATAAACCCCCTACATAAGCTTGTGATGTAATAAACCCCCTACATAAGCTTGTGATGTAATAAACCCCTACATAAGCTTGTGATGTAATAAATATCCCTACATAATCTTGTGATGTAATAAACCTCCCTAAATAAGCTTGTGATGTAATAAACCCCCTACATAAGCTTGTGATGTAATAAACCCCCTACATAAGCTTGTAATGTAATAAACCCCCTACATAAGCTTGTGATGTAATAAACCCCCTACATAAGCTTGTGATGTAATAAACCCCCTACATAAGCTTGTGATGTAATAAACCTCCCTAAATAAGCTTGTAATGTAATAAACCCCTACATAAGCTTGTGATGTAATAAACCCCCTACATAAGCTTATGATGTAATAAATCCCCTACATAAGCTTGTGATGTAATAAAACCCTCTACATAAGCTTGTGATGTAATAAACCCCCTACATAAGCTTGTGATGTAATAAAACCCTCTACATAAGCTTGTGATGTAATAAAACCTCTACATAAGCTTGTAATGTAATAAACCCCCTACATAAGCTTGTGATGTAATAAACCCCTCTACATAAGCTTGTGATGTAATAAACCCCCTACATAAGCTTGTGGTGTAATAAACCCCCTACATAAGCTTGTGATGTAATAAACCCCCTACATAAGCTTGTGATGTAATAAACCCCCTACATAAGCTTGTGATGTAATAAACCCCCTACATAAGCTTGTAATGTAATAAACCCCCTACATAAGCTTGTGATGTAATAAACTCCCTACATAAGCTTGTGATGTAATAAACCCCCTTACATAAGCTTGTGATGTAATAAACCCCTACATAAGCTTGTGATGTTATAAACCCCTACATAATCTTGTGATGTAATAAATCCCCTACATAAGCTTGTGATGTAATAAACCCCCTACATAAGCTTGTGATGTAATAAACCCCCTACATAAGCTTGTGATGTAATAAACCCTCTACATAAGCTTGTGATGTAATAAACCTCCCTACATAAGCTTGTGATGTAATAAATCTCCCTACATAAGCTTGTGATGTAATAAACCTCCCTACATAAGCTTGTAATGTAATAAACCCCTACATAAGCTTGTGATGTAATAAACCCCTACATAATCTTGTGATGTAATAAACCCTCTACATAAGCTTGTGATGTAATAAACCCCTACATAAGCTTGTGATGTAATAAACCTCCCTAAATAAGCTTGTAATGTAATAAACCCCTACATAATCTTGTGAGGTAATAAACCCCCTACATAAGCTTGTGATGTAATAAAACCCTCTACATAAGCTTGTGATGTAATAAACCCCTACATAAGCTTGTGATGTAATAAACCCCCTACATCAGCTTGTGATGTAATAAAACCCCTACATAAGCTTGTGATGTAATAAACCCCTACATAAGCTTGTGATGTAATAAACCCCTACATAAGCTTGTGATGTAATAAAACCTCTACATAAGCTTGTGATGTAATAAATCCCCTACATAAGCTTGTGATGTAATAAAACCCCTACATAAGCTTGTGATGTAATAAACCCCCTACATAAGCTTGTGATGTAATAAAACCTCTACATAAGCTTGTGATGTAATAAACCCCCTACATAAGCTTGTGATGTAATAAACCCCTCTACATAAGCTTGTGATGTAATAAACCCCCTACATAAGCTTGTGGTGTAATAAACCCCCTACATAAGCTTGTGATGTAATAAACCCCCTACATAAGCTTGTGATGTAATAATCCCCCTACATAAGCTTGTGATGTAATAAACCCCCTACATAAGCTTGTAATGTAATAAACCCCCTACATAAGCTTGTGATGTAATAAACTCCCTACATAAGCTTGTGATGTAATAAACCCCCTTACATAAGCTTGTGATGTAATAAACCCCTACATAAGCTTGTGATGTTATAAACCCCTACATAATCTTGTGATGTAATAAATCCCCTACATAAGCTTGTGATGTAATAAACCCCCTACATAAGCTTGTGATGTAATAAACCCCCTACATAAGCTTGTGATGTAATAAACCCTCTACATAAGCTTGTGATGTAATAAACCTCCCTACATAAGCTTGTGATGTAATAAATCTCCCTACATAAGCTTGTGATGTAATAAACCTCCCTACATAAGCTTGTAATGTAATAAACCCCTACATAAGCTTGTGATGTAATAAACCCCTACATAATCTTGTGATGTAATAAACCCTCTACATAAGCTTGTGATGTAATAAACCCATACATAAGCTTGTGATGTAATAAACCTCCCTACATAAGCTTGTAATGTAATAAACCCCTACATAAGCTTGTGATGTAATAAACCCCTACATAATCTTGTGATGTAATAAACCCTCTACATAAGCTTGTGATGTAATAAACCCCTACATAAGCTTGTGATGTAATAAACCTCCCTAAATAAGCTTGTAATGTAATAAACCCCTACATAATCTTGTGAGGTAATAAACCCCCTACATAAGCTTGTAATGTAATAAACCCCCTACATAAGCTTGTGAGTTAATAAACCCCCTACATAAGCTTGTTATGTAATAAACCCTCTACATAAGCTTGTGATGTACATGTAATAAACCCCCTACAAAAGCTTGTGATGTAATAAACCCCCTACATAAGCTTGTGATGTAATAAACCTCCCTAAATAAGCTTGTAATGTAATAAACCCCTACATAATCTTGTGAGGTAATAAACCCCCTACATAAGCTTGTAATGTAATAAACCCCCTACATAAGCTTGTGAGTTAATAAACCCCCTACATAAGCTTGTTATGTAATAAACCCTCTACATAAGCTTGTGATGTAATAAACCCCCTACATAAGCTTGTAATGTAATAAACCCCCTACATAAGCTTGTAATGTAATAAACCCCCTACATAAGCTTGTGATGTAATAAACCCCCTACATAAGCTTGTAATGTAATAAACCCTCTACATAAGCTTGTGATGTAATAAACCCCTACATAAGCTTGTGATGTAATAAACCCCTACATAAGCTTGTGATGTAATAAACCCCCTACATAAGCTTGTGATGTAATAAACCTCCTACATAAGCTTGTGATGTAATAAACCTCCTACATAAGCTTGTAATGTAATAAACCCCCTACATAAGCTTGTGATGTAATAAACCCCCTACATAAGCTTGTAATGTAATAAACCCCCTACATAAGCTTGTGATGTAATAAACCCCCTACATAATCTTGTGAGGTAATAAGCCCCCTACATAAGCTTGTGATGTAATAAACACCCTACATAAGCTTGTGATGTAATAAACCCTCTACATAAGCTTGTGATGTACATGTAATAAACCCCTACATAAGCTTGTGATGTAATAAAACCCTCTACATAAGCTTGTGATGTAATAAAAAAAAAAATTTTTGTTTGCTGAAAATATATTGAATATCAAAACTGTTTTTATATTAATGTTCTTTTGATGAATTAACCCTATTACACTGAATTACTTGCAGAACTGTCAGAAACCTCTATAAAAAGTGCAGTATTAACTTCATGGTCTAGTTTGTGTATGGCTCATATATCATTTTGTTATTCTGATATGTTACTTGTTTTGTGGGTGTTTGTTTTCCAGGTCTTGAATATGTCTATTGTTTTTTTCAAATTTGTCTAGAGTCTTGGTTGCCATGATTTTACTCTCAATGGCCAATGTAACATGCATGTATTATGCAACTGAAACTTGGTAGCATTGTTGTTGAACTAAAACATTATGCGTATAAACTCAACACAATTTCATGTTCAATGATGTTGGTTAAATGATTTCTGATACATAAATCCTTGCTCCGCGGTACCTCGAATTACCGAAATGCCCGTGATTTACCGAAATGCCTCCAGAAATACCTAAATGCCCATTAGAAGTAACGAAATTCCCCATGAATCAATTTTTTAAAGTTAAATTGAAAGATTAGGGATTGATTCAATGTGGAAGATACTGCCTCTGAAGAAAATAATAACATAAAAAGAGTCTTAATTGTTATTCGAATTTGTGTCAATCTAAGGAAGGTAACTCGTGTTATTTTTCTTTCATTTAGAAGAATGTGTTCAACCATTATTTCCTAATCATTATATATATTTATATATATACATTGCTTAAGTTGAATTAAATCAACATTCAGATGCAAGGTGAGGATAACGAACAGTTATCGATCTCATAACTCCTATAAGCAATACAAAATAGATAGTTGGGCAAACACAGACCCCTGGACACACCAGATATATTTTGCAATTCAAACAAATCATCGGTGATATACATGTATAAATTTTGCTAGAGTTATCTTTCTTTGAAACATTGTGAATGCGAGAATTGAACACACTTGAATTTTCTAAATTTACAATTACAATTTTAATAACGTTTTATCATAAAAGATTAACATAATTAACTTAATATGCATTAATGTATATAATTAGAGGGGAATTTCGGTACTTTTAGGTGGTACTTTAATAACTAATTTCTGGGAGCATTTCGGTAAATTGCAGGCATTTCCAAATATTCGGGGTACCCATTTACATTTTCATCGGACACTGTTGTTTGTGTCCATAATTATTGACTGATACCTCGTTGGATAAATAAAAATCTACCAGTATGCCATGTGCCGAATCGATCATTTGAGCACATAAAATTACGGCGATTTACAAAACGCCGCAAAGAACAAAACTAAAACCAAAATCAAACTCATCTTCACAAGTCGTTATTATTGATTAGTTACCTCTTTACATAATAAAAAACAACACGCAATGTTCTTGATGTTAAGAAAGGTACCCCATGAAGATCATTGTTTACTTTCTGTTTTTGCTCTTTCCAAACTTGCATCTTAAACAAGGAATCTCATTGGATTTAATTTTAGCTTATTGCGTCATCCCCTGTCCCAAACCCATGTTTTGAATGGTGACTGATGTCAAGGGTTGGTGCGAAGTAACGAATCTTGTGAAGATGAACCAAATGCGGATAGTAACTTGAAAAACGGAAGTCGGAAAATCAAGGGGAAAAAAAACATGGCCGAAATGATTTAAATAAAAACTCTTCAGTCGGGGGGTTAAAATGGGTCGATTGATTGATTTATTGATGTTTTCCGCCACACTCAACAATTTTTCAGTTATCTGATGGCGCACAGTTTTTTTATTTGGAAGAGAGAACCCAGGTACAATGTACCTGGGAAGAGACCACCGACTTTCCGAAAGTAAACTGGGAAACTTTCTCACTTACCGGCGTGAGTGGGATTCGAACCCACACCCACAGAGGTGAGAGGCCGTGTGATTTTGAGCGCGATGCTCTAACCACTCGGTCACAGAGGTTTGAGGTGCAAGCTAGAACTCTGTAGGTAGTGTGGTCGAAGAACAAAGAACACGTTCGTGCGCACATGTTCTCGTCCGCGACTGTAAGAATGGAACACAAGAACAACGACCTCGAATGCACTCTAGTAGTAGTGTAGTCGAAGAACATGTTCGTGCGCACATGTTCTTGTCATTTGTGACTCTAACACAGGAGTTCGTAACACATAGCTCATGGCTTGGTCAACGGAGTGAATTTTATTAACTTTATTGATAAAATAACAAACTAGTCACAGTTCAAATAGCAACTGAAAGTTTGTGGGTTTTTTTTGTAAATTTTGAAATATATCAAATTATGGTAATAAAAGGTGTCTATTTATTTTATGGTCAAAGGGCAGAGTTACAAAAATTTGAACATTTAGTTCAACTTGAAAAGGAATTCATCCATTTGTCGACCAGTCTGTTAATTTATCAGTTTAATTGTCTTGAATTGTTTTTTGTCTTTAAAGAAAAAAATTGTTTTAGATTGTGCTCAATTTAATGAAAACTGTTTAAAAGAGCCATGATCTTGCAGACTTGAATGATTCGGTCAGCTAATTGTATGAGATAATAATCAAGACCATGCTTTGATTAGTGTAGATACTTCAGACAAAATATTCCTTGACCTAGGTGTATAATGCTGTGATGTATCAGTGGTATTAAGACTTGAATGCTATTTAGGGAAGTCAATGTGTATGCAATAATTACCATGGCATGTGCAGAGATGGAACGCACAGTACAGGTGATCAGATAAGCATTATGATGTAATGAATTTCAAAGTTAAAAAGGTTGTCTTTTGTCAGTTCAGTATGTGGTAATGAGAGACAGGATCCTTAAAGAGGAAGTGCAGTTCTTGTGTAAGCAGAACCACGTGTTGTTTTTCTATTCCAGAAATGAAATGCCAGCTGAATTTAGTGCGTGATGAGTTGTTTCATCCTACAGCCTTGAGGCAGATTATTTTTGTGTGGATAGGATAATTACCCGATAGTTGTTTAATATTATATCAAATATGATTGTATACATGCTGTTCTAGAAGAAAAGATTTTCACCTATTTGTACACAATATAAGTTGTTCTTAGAAGGGTAAGGTTTTAAATCAATTGAAAAATTAAATACTATCTGTAACAATTAACCCTTCGGGATCCGGGTTAGAATAGGTCCTCGGTACCCCTTGCATGTAAGAGGCAACTATATGGATGAGACCACGAAAACCGACGTCCCATTTCACAGTGAGTGTGGCACGATAACAGATCCCTCCCTGTTCAAAGGTCGTAAGCGCTGAGCATTGGCCAAAGTTTTGCAGCCCTTCACCGACAAATTGGTAATGTCTCCATATGAGTGAAAAATTCTTGATTGGGATGTTGAACAATATTCAATCAACCAACTCATTGTAACTATCCATCTTCGCTAGCCAAGGGTTTTTGGTCTACTCCGCTCCCCATTATGATACAGTGGAACCCCGTTATTACGTTTTCCATTTTGTCACGATAAAATAATGTAATACCGGGGGCAACGTAATAAACGTTCTCAGTGAAATCCGTTAAAATTATCATTTGGAAATTGTATATCGTCCGTTGGTACTCCGTGAAGGGGTGTGTGAATATATCTTTACTGTTTCTTTGTTTAAAAGAATATGATACTTTGTTTTATTTACATCTTATCTTTAATGTCCGTAATTCTTCATGTTCTTATCCCTTTTCTTTATTTCGGTGTAGGATACATAAGGATGTTTTGATAAACGTTGCTTTTTCTGCATTCGTTTGGACCGCCATTTTGTTCAACTTTAAAACAATGCATTCATGTAAATTTCTCTCAATAACTCGTTCCGGTTCGTATTCAACATTCGTATTCAAAAAAATAACAAAACATCGTTTTTATTAAGTTCTCTAATTACACAATACACAACACAATAAAAAAAATCCCACCCCAAAAAAACAAAACTATAGACACAAAACGCACACGATACCCAACACTTACACACTTCTCACCAACGATAAACATGCACGGAGAACAATTTAAGCGCAATCCACATAAAAAAAAATATAATGATGCACGAAGATTTCATTTATAACGCTAAATGATGGCACTAAAATCACGTGCGCATCAAGGGATTTTAAAATATTCACTGAAGTAAATGCCGTGCACGAGTCGGCCGATAGATTGGTGTATGTATGGACGAGAGTTACGAACACCCAAGCTGCATGTCCAAACAACGAACAATTTTTTTAATTGAACACCTTTAGTCACCTATGTCCAAGCAGTTACCCAAGTGGTTGTAACATTGCTACGATAAATCTTTCTTGTTTGGTACCAAAGCTGTCCGTGAATAGAGTTTTAATAGCGAAGGTAATCACACTATGCTGAACACGCAGGTGGTTGAAAAATTATTTCTATGATTATCAAAATATGTAAAATGAAGTAAATTTCATAGAGTACAATTTCTAAATAAACATTATTTAATTGTTTATCACTGGCTTCTATAAGGGGTATTCACCTGTATTGATGTCACTAGATCTATCGAAGCGTGATCAGTCGAGCGTCTCTAATCCCCAAACAGACCAGGAAATTTACGTGGTGACTGCCTCGGGCAGTCAAGGTGTGAATGGCTTATTATTTTGAGAATCATTATTGAATAATTAGGGGTTTATTACGTTTTTGTCGGAATTTTTACAACGTAATACCGAGTCCCGGCATTTTAGGACAACGTAATAACGAGGTCTATTTTATATAGGTTTGTTAAGAAATGGTTTTGTGCTTTGAAATTCCAACGTAATATGCGGACTAACGTAATAAAGGGGGAACGTAATAACGGGGTTCCACTGTAATTATAACAATCATTTTGCTTGAGGATTAAGGGTGTCTCTCTTTAATTGGTAAAGAGTCCATGTTTCATATGGTTGCAGGCATCTCTTAATACAAACAATTTACCGGAACACAATTTGTTTAGTGAAAGAATTAAAGAAATCACAGAGGTATCCATTCGTTTCGGAATTTCATATGCAACAGACTTTCAAATAAGTCACCATCTTGTTGGATACACAATTGTTAATGACTGACTGTGATAATCATTAAAGTAGACGGGCATGCACTAGTGAACAAAGTGAAGGGTATGTAGCTAATGTACCCTTACTGTTAGGCAGGTGCCCTTTTGTTCATTTACACTGTTGCTGTTTATGTAGGCGTGGTCATGCAACAAAATGCAAGCAATTTATAATCATCTTTGTATACAACATCGAATTCCAATTGAGCTGGGTCTAATTTCAGTATCATGATGCGATATACCCCCCCCCCCCCCTAAAAATGTTCAGTAACTTTTAATTGATATAAAATAGGTCAGATGGTAATTATATATCTATTATCCCTTGATTAATAACTTGTATGTATGACTTCAGTGTAGATCAAATGAAAAATATCATAATCAGTAATATAAATTCACTGGGCATAGGAACTGTGCTTATAGCTCACATTATACCTAAGTGCAGATTCTAAAGCTATATAGCTATATTAGATTGTGAGAGGAAGTTTTAAAAGAATTTGTCTTTTTGGTCAGTAACTTTTCAAATTTTCAACTTTGTCAATTTTCATGCTCAAAATGACTGGATCGAGGCATTTAAGTTTGTTTTCTTATCTAACCAATGTGCATGCAGATGTAAAACGTAGAATTTAGTGACGTTGGCCTATTAGCTTTCTGAAATAGCTAGCACATACCTGTACTTTATTGACACATGATTTAGTTAATATTTATGGACAGGATGTTGAATTTAGTTACAGCTAGGAACAATATAATGTATTAGCCATTTTTGTTGACTCACAGAGAAGAGAGTCTGACCTTATGAGACCCAGGAGGCAAGTGTTTGACCCACACTTCCCAGAGGGTCAGACTGACAGAGGGCTTTGTGCATGCAGACATAAAACACCCTGCTGGTTTTGAAATTGTTAGTGGAGGGTCCATCATCACACAGCAGGTGCCCTGAAAGTTTTCCTTTATTCTTTGTCCTATAAATTAGTTTTAAGGTGTGTTTTTCTTGGCCCAATTTATGGTGATTCTAGATTTGTCTTGGCAGTCTGAGTATAAATCCAGGTAAGAAAAAGTTACTTTTATTTTTAATGTAGCTTTTTACTTGCATTATCATGTTCAATAATTTTATACACTCAGGTAGTTCTTCCTGCTGCATATTAGTACACTGTGAGGTGTTGGGCATGTCAGTTCATCATCTTAATGGACTGATTATATATACATTGATATTTTTATCTAGTCAACAGCAATATAATGTTGGTACAGAGTCTTTAAAAATGATATTAGTATTTCCTCAGTCAATTGGGGTTAAAAATAAATGTAGGTGATAAAAAAAAGGAATTTGATGAACATTATAGGGTTAATTATCATAGTTATAGACTGAATTCGATCATCTACCGGGAAATGTGACCCTGCGAATAAATTTGTACATATATATACGTTATGTCTTAATTCTATCAAATTCAGTAGAATGATTTGGAAATGTAGAGCTAGCAGATTGATTTAAAATTTTGAAACCTCTCATTCAGTATTTTCATGCAAGGTTTAACATGTATTTTTTAACTTCAGCAGATGTCTTATTTTGAGTAACCATCCTAATTATGTGTTAGGAAGAGATTAGGGACAGTTTCATGAACAGTCATTGTTTTTTTTCAATTTAATAGAGACATGATGGCTATTATAATACACAATGGTGTGAATAATTGTTTATGCAGGAAAAGGTCATTTTAGAGATCAGCAGCATATTGTATCTGTATTAGTTTGAAACTTTATATCTACTCTTCGGAGATTTTGAGTACTTAAGATTGCCCTCTGCAATGACCATTTTCATCACCAGTTACTTTATAGCCTTTATTTGTTTTATCTGTTTTGAATAATTTTCGACTGCTTCGACTTTTACTACTTATAAGATCTTGTATCGACATTTATCATTGCCACCTCAAAAGTTTTATATCAAAGAATTCTTTAACATATATTACCCTGATACACACTCATGTCAAGACATACCCTTTAAACATTTATTGAAGTCACACATTGGAATGATAAAAGGCGTTTGTATAATCTCATTTCCTGGTAGAATGACGTTTTGCATTAATCAAAGTCTGTTTAAACCATGATGTTAGAGCTTAAACATTCATCAAAATTTATTTTGTGCTTTAAATTCTTTTTTTCTTTTAATTAAAAACTGATGCCCTAATTGCTATTCAAAAGCTGTTGTAATCTTTTGAACATTTTTCAACTTAAGATTTTGTACAACTGGACAAATTGTTACCAAAATTCTGCATGAGTTTAAGTATCTGAGGGGTAGAGGAAATCTAAAAATTGAGGATATCCTGGTCACTGTCCCTATGTGAAGCAAACAAGAATGGAATTCATGGCCCCTGGAGTCTCTGTAATGAATAGACATTAGAAGCTCTGATGCTTGACTCGATCAGAGTCTAAACTGACCCTGTATCAAGGGTATGCAATTTTCAATGGAAAAGTAATAGTGATTAGAAATTTTCAGAAAAATTTGCAAATATTCCTCAGAGATTTATTCATGTACATATATATGTGTGCTGGTCAATTGAAAGTAACTGAACATGACTATCTTTTGGTATGGATTAACTCTGTTCAATTTAATTGTGCATTATGGAAGTGAGGCTAGTGATTAGATTAGCAGGTTGCTGTAACAAGGATCTGATAGCCTGGTAATTGGATTTTGGCGTATAATTGACAGGGACAGGTTCCTTGGCTGATTGCATGGACTAAAGGCAGAATAATGGGTATACTCTAAAACTAAGTTTGTAGTGGAGGCTGGGGTCAATAACGGCTAGGATAAATACACAGTGACAAAGCGGTCTGAACTTGTCTGGACTTGAAGCATTGTAATGCAATAGCAGATAGTAAGATGGTATAAGAATGCTATAACTGGTATGGACGAAGAAGTGGAACAGGGATACAGAAAAAGAGAGAGGGAGGGACTTGGAATGTGAGAATCGGGGTTTTAGAGCATGTCGGTACATTGTAAATGTATTTAGTGTGATGCTGGTGGGTCTCACTTGGGAAGGAAAAATGTCAAAAAGTTTTTATGGTGAAAGCACGTGAGATCTAGGTGTGAATGAAATTAATTTATGCATTATTGGTTAACAATGATGGCTGTATTCATTATGTCACTGGATGTGAATTTGTATGCCAATCTGTATGACTTCATCCCCCCCCCCCCACCACCACACACACCATCCCTTAACAACACTCTATTCAAAAGGTCTTTCAAAGTTATATGTGTGTGTGTTTGCTTGCACTACATTTGTATTATTAGTAATTTTTAATTGCAACACAATTTATCTTGTTGTGTGTGCCATTCTACACTTGCACACTCACACCCACAGAAAGAAAGAAAGAGTTCAATCATAACAGTCTTACATTTGTATTCAGTATGAGTAATTTCATTTGGAAATTAGTTGAAGGGGGGGGGGGGCAAATCTTGCACTTCACAAACACCACCACCAATTATAAGTGATCTTAATCCCTCAGGATCTTCTGCCTAACATGTGTTAGTTTTCTTCTTGCCATTTATATAGATGATCAAACCTGATTTTCTTGTTAACACCTACTAACCTTTTTTGTTTCAGAACTCAAAATCAAATGTTTCAGTTCAATTTGAATTTGTGTGTGATTTATCTTTTGAAGATTGTTTTTTAAGGAGGTACATACTCTACATCGTCATAATGGCTGACTTCTCTGGTGTAGCATACCTCCTTAAAGTCTGGTTCTTTGTTTCTTTAACTTCTCTGCAACTTTAACCTTGGTTATAACTCACTATTAAACAATATAAAATAGAACATATAGTGAAGGTCAAAGTTGATTGTTATTAAGCTGTTAAATGTCAAGGTCAGTCATCAAAGTCAAATACACCACAGTTCAATGTGGCCATGCATGCTTAATGGATCATGTTTCACAAATACATCTTGTCCCCCCACCCCCAAATTTGTTTACTGCACTTAAATCATTTTTTTGTAAGGATTGAAGTTCTATGTCCATTATAGGAATTCTAACAAAATTTAGAGAGAAGTAGCATTAAAACTAGAAATATATATTTCATGTGGTGCGTATATAATAACATTTATATTATAAATGTACTTGTTGACAATTTCCAATTCTCATGAGTGTCGCACTATTACATTTAATACAGCAGTGTATATATTTCAGCTACAACAGTTTATCATGATTCAGGCTCGATCATTATCCATCCTTCTGATTTCTCTGGGAGGTTTAATTGGTGGTCCATAATACCAAATGATGTAAGGAATGTTGATGATTAATGTACGTCTCTGTGTGGTTTAAATTTCGCAGAAATTTTTGTTTTTGTGTCTCTGTATACAAGTTCCTTCATGCTGTGTAAGTTTGCTTCGTTTGATTCTATTTCCGTTCAATCTCTAGATGAGCTGGATCAGCTTCATGTTTATACAAGAGAAGATTTGTATACAGTAATGTTGGAGGGATGATTTCCTTTGGAGAATTGAATAATTGTGGAAAATAAGATAATGTGAAGAAAAGGAAAGGAAAGTTAGCAAATTAAAGAAAATGTAGAATTGTGAAAGATCGCTTACAGTAAAGATGGATCATTGGTTATACTGTATGTATCTAATGGTAAAAAAAAATCTCAAAATTATTGCAAAAGTATTCCCTCACCACTAAATCTCCCAGCATGCATTGTCTGGGTGTACTTGTTTGTGCAAGCAAATTGTATTGTGAACTCCATATGAAGAACTTGCACTATAATGTCTAATTTGCACTCAGATGGGTGGAGTAAGATAAATTTTGGGTGAAAGAATTGTTCATAGATCAGGAACACATGGTTTACATTCCTAATTATTAGTACATATCTATATCTTGAGGGAAAATGCTTCTTTTTGTTGTGTTCATTGTTTTATGAATATGTTTTCTTGTAATATGTTTTATGTGGGTATTTAATGATTTTTAACTCCCTTGAACCTTTAGCAAACCCTGTCCAGTTCATAACTGGACAATTATTTAGCCTATGTAGAATTATCAAACTTTAGTCAGAAATGCATCTAAAGTAATATAAGACATGTAAATTGCAGTATAAAATCGGGTCAATATGATTAAAACTTTAAAATACCCAAGTAATGAAAAAAAGCTATGATTTAAGAAAGGTTAGATCCTGGCAAATATATTAAAGAGACTATAATGCAGGAACATCATTCAAAAGTGATTATATACATATGTATATAACTAAGACAATCAATATAAATAATTATATTTTTGTTTTCAACAATAATGGCAATTAAATTTGCAATATTGTACTACAAAAATGCAAAAACTGAACAAGCACCTAGCTCACACCACAGAGGAATTCCATCTGTTATCTATAAGCTGTTGTGTTTGAAGGAGCTCATTTGGGCATGGAAAGAGATCATTTTGATAAGAGCCTAATTGCATCTGTCCAGTTCAAGATTAATTAATGAGTGTAATGTAATATAATTACCATTCCTTTAGTTATGGGCACTTCTTTGTACAACCAGAAATTTGTTTAGTAATTCATACCATATGTGAAGGATATAATCTAAATACATGTAATAAAATGAAATATGTGTTGAAGTATCATTTAGGTAGTTATTTGAATGCTTGTTAGAGACATTATTGACTAGTCATTTGTTGCACCACGATTGACATGATTTGGTTTGATGCACACTTATCTGTTTATGATAAATAAGTGTATCAGGTGTCGTGGAAGTGCACTTCATTTATCAGGTTGGATAATTCCGGTTATTGTCGGATTAAAAACAATCTTTTAAGACTGCAGCTATTCAAGTATATATGTTTTAGAACTCCTTCCAGCAAAATTGGATGTCATATACTATTTCAAACAGACAGTTCTTTATTGTCATGGTACAGTACATACAAGAAGTCAAATTGATTTGTTGAGCTTGATGTGCTTAATTCAAGCCACAAATCTGCAACGTCATCCTACTGCAGTAGTTCAATAAGTAATCCTTTTATTTCGATTTTGAGTGTATTGCAAATTGGCCATCTCAGGTCAGGATTGCACAGCCACTTTGGAATGGAGATTTGGAGAATCTTACGAGCACAAAGGATGCCATTTCTCAAATCAATATCAAACAGTTTTATAGTAATGCTCTGTAAATAAACATGTGTACATTGATCTACAAATTTTTGTTTAAAGTTCCAATGATTTAATTGTCACCATTTGGGATTAAAGTTTAGAATTTCATTCTTACATGGAATTAATTTTATTCAGGTGAGAATTGTGGCCCATGGGCCTCTTGTGTTTAATATCAAAATAGAAGCTAAAATGCCCATTTCACATCTTATCAAACTTGAATTGAAATATTTATCATCTTTCTGTTACAGTGGTTCGTTGTTCATACTCTAGGAGTACACCAATTATGGATCACAGCAGAGAATCATTTTGGGAAGCTGACCAAATCTGTTTTCATAGTAAGAGAGTTTCCCTCAAGATTGTTTAGCCACTGCATGGTTTGTAATTGTAATTTTAGGCCCACCACACACCGGGGCACAATTTGTTCTGTGTTGTGCTCTTGATCAGGATGGGGCCTGCCTGCCCGATTTTGTGTGTGAGGATATTTTTTCTAAAGCTTTTAATTGTGACATTTTGTCAAGAAAATGAATATTTGTCTGTTTAATTTAGCTCGCCCGAGCCAAAGGCTCCAATGAGCTTTTCTGATTGAAATTTGCTCGTCTGTTGGTGTCGGCGTAAACTTTTTACATTTTTAACTTCTCCAGAACCATTGGGCCAATTTCGACTAAACTTGGCACAAAGCATCCTTAGGTGAAGGGGATTAAAGTTTGTTCAAATGAAGGGTCATGCCCCCTTCAAAGGGGAGATAAATCGCTAAAATGCAAAAATGGGATGGGGTTATTTAAAAAATGTTCTTAAGAACCACTGTGCCTGAAAAGCTGAAATTTTCAAGAAAGCTTCCTTACTTAGTGGAGATTCAAGTTTGTTAAAATCATGACTCCCAAGGGGTCATCCCATAATTGTTGAAATATGTTCAAAACTATTACTGACCCCTACACCATATTCTTGGTGCACATATTAAGATGCATTGAATATTCTGATGGGCAAGTGTCCTGAGGTCATCCCAACCTCCATCATATTTTAATGTTAAAATTCCTTTAAAATGGTTGAGATTCCAACCCTAAAAGCAAATATTGTACATGATAATACACTGAGCACCAGGTTTTTGTTCGTCATTTTCCCCACTCCATTTGCTTCTGAAGGTGAAAGAAAATTCCAAAAACTTTTGCACATCTAAAGGACACTACCAATCATCTCTCAATAGATGATTTGGCCACTTCATAAAATGTAAGTGGAGTTCTGGAACCAGGTTTTTCTAAAATGTTTATGAACTGCCAATTGGCCCTTATGGTAAACATTTAAATTCTGAAACCTTATTGCACATCCACAGGACACTGCCAATTGTTTTCCTAAAGGTAGTTTAGCTACTGCGTAAATTGTCCGATGAGTTCTGGGAACTAGGTTTATTTTTTTAAAATGTTTTTCAACCGCCATATGGGTCCCCAGGGTGAAAATGAAAATTCTGAAACCTTGATGCACATTTACAGGACACCACCAATCATCATTTAAAAGATGATTTGGTTACTGCGTATAATGTAAGAATATTTCTGGGAATCTCGAGTTTTGTAGAAATATGTCTTTTTTTTAACCCCCATTTGCCCCCAAGGTGAAAATGAAAATCCTAAAACAATTCCAAAACCTTACCGCATACTAGTAATAATCTACCAAGAGATGTATAAAATGTAGGAGTTCTGGGAACCAGGATTTTTTTAAAAGAAAAAAGAACCCCAATTTGTTTTTGACTTCCATTTTTTCTTAAAATTTCATTACAATTTACATGTTTTTTTGTAGGTTGTGATGCAGAGGAAACTTTCCAACCTCAAAATTTCAACATTGGATTCCGATTCCCGGGTGATGGCAGCGGGAACCGTTGTCGATTTCTTAATCCAGGTTGAAATTCGTACCCGGTTCAACTCTACAATGACCATTGATGCACTGGACGGTCACACACACGTGGCTACTTTGGAAGATACGGATGGTCAAACTCTGGCCTTAAACTGCACAGTGGGAGAAATGTTTGTAACAGCCAATTATGGGAATGGGTGTCTTTTAAATGTCAGATTTCAGCATGCATTTGAAAATGAGAAAGCTTTCCGACCGAAAGCGACTGTACTGAGTGGTAATTTGTCCATAGAGGCAGAGCTGGACTCCAGAGTCACAATCATGAACCGGCTTATGCTGATCGAGATTGTCTCCCCTGGTTTTTGCTCAGTTGACAAAGTGTGTGTGTTTCACTTGCAATTTGAGCCATTTTCTGATTTTGCCGAGATAACTTGGAGTATCTATAAAAATAATGATGTGATGGAGACCTTTGAAAATTTGACAAAGCTCAGTTACATGTTCAACGAATCAGGATATTTCCACATTTCTGTGGAGGGGAGGAATAGCATTAGTTCTGTAGCAGATTCTATTAATGTCCATGTGTTTGTACCTTTGTCAGAATTGCACCTCCAGTGCGAGGGTGGGTATGTTTTCTCTGAAGCTCAACAAATTCTGTGCCATGCATATGTCATGGAGGGTACCAATGTACAGTTCTCTTGGGTTGTCCATACTGAAAGACGACCAATGGCATCCATAAACACTAATATAGAAGGACCAATCAAAACGGTGAACACAAATTTATCGTCCGATGCCACTTTCATGTTTGAAAATGTAGGATTTTACAACATTAGTGTGACTGCCCTCAATAGGGTCAGTAAACTCTCTCATTATCTTCCACGTCTCATTGAAATACAGGACGAGATTTTGTTTGTTGTCATGAAGAGAGGATGGGCGGAGTACCCAAGGGGCGTGGTCATGTTAGGGGATGTAACTCTGTTTCTAGTAAAAACTTTTGGAGGGAGCAATGCGCATTTAGAATTTGACACTGGGATGGGGAGAAGAAAGTACAATCATCTTTATATTAAAGATGAGGACTTATATGAAGTGCACTTCAGGTTCTCAAAAGAAGGATTTCATGATTTGGTGGTTTATGCATATAATGATGTGTCAGAAGTGCAGTATTCTATCAGAGTGTTGGTCCAGCAACCAGTTACCAGATTATCCTTGACTACAAACCAAATGCAACCTCGCGTGACATCTGCTCTGGTCTTCATGGTTTTGGAAAATGGTAAGATTTCATTTAATCTAAAGCTGAGGCCCTCCTAATACTTCTCATTACCAGCTCGTTAGAGTTATCGCGCTTTGGTGACTCTTGTGCGTCATTGGTAAGAAAATGCACAAGTCTCGCGAGCAAGTGCGAGATTACTGGGACATAAACGAAACGGTCATACCACCCCACCCCCCTTTTTTTAAGAGTTAAAATACATGGTGTATTTTTAAATAAAATAACCATCGGTCAAACTGCATTTTTCAAATATTCTAACACAATCGTATTAAAAATGTTACATGTTTTTAAACTCCACCACACCTATTTTAAAAATTCCAAACAATGATGTTCTCTGTCCTAAATCCATCAATATTTTGTAATTTTCAAAATAGCTTAAATGCAGTTTGGAAACGCATTAGTTGTGTTAATTAGTGTTATAAACGTCTTTAAAAATGCAGTTTGACATATATATAACTTGTTCTAAAATATGGAAATTGAAGGGGGGGTGGGGGTGGGGGGGGGGGTGTTCGTGTACGATTACCAAGTCCATATGAACCTGTCCTAATTGTATGATAAAACAGAATGTCTTCATAGTCTGACAGACTTTAAAAACATATTAATCACATTAATTACAAGAAAGGTTCTTGTGTTGGATGTGCATATAGGTTTTTCCCTTCACAGTTCTTCTTGCGATTGATGCTTTATATCGGTCAGATTTGGCAGATTTAGTACCTTCTCTCCCTCGCATAGTTTAATAAGTTCGTCTGTTTTCTTGTAAGAATAATCAATTCCTAAATTTGACTTTAGAATTTTAATCAGTGTTGTGGTTTGCAGTCGGTTATATATAATATGTATCCGATACCATAATTTATATTATGTATGCCTAAGTAATGTTTACGTATGTTGTCCCGGTAGCACGACTTTACGCGCCTTTAATTTGAAGAGTTCCACTAATGGAAATGATAAGTATTGATTGACCAAGCCTTCCAAATTTAGGCCATCATGAGAGAATGCACTCTGATTGACAGCATCCATTTACAATTGTCATTGTTTACAGTTTGATTTTCTTTACCCAAACAGCTACAATGCCTAGCTTTAGCTGGCACCAGATCATTCAAGTCACATTGGTACAAACTTTACCTGTATAATCATTTTTGTCACCATATCTGTGAGTGACCTTTGCCATGGAGTTTGACCTTCCTCTTAAGAACTTTAACCTTGGCCATAACTTTTGAATAGAGTTTGATAGGGCTTTCATATTTCACATATGTATTCCTTTTGGTAAAGTTATTAGTAATATAAGTAAATTCGTAATAATTTGTAGTTAATCACTTTCTTTGATGAAGTCCTTATATTACAATGTGTTCATTTAAAAAATAAATTTCATTTTTGAAATATAAATAAGGGTATGAACTGAAACGCCTTACACCTGAATCCTTCATGAAGCGCATTAACGCCTCTGGAAAAGTATACTGGCGTGAAGTGTTGCAGTTCATACCCTCATGTATTTTCAGAAATGAAACTAATTTCTAATAATTATTCCTTTTTCATTTTTCTATTTAAAGTAGTCGTACTATATTTAGATTCATCAGGATTCATGTACGCACATTGTTCACATTCATGAGGCTGTCGCTTCAACTGCTAGATATCGAAGGCAAAAACATTGAAAATATAAATATTTATCTATGCCCTCTCTTGATGAAATGCTCCTTGTACATGGAATACAAATACATTGGTCTGAAGAACAATTTTAAACAATAACGATTGACCCTCTAGTGAAAAATAATCACTGGAGGATAAATATAATGCTATGATCATATTGGCTCTGTGAGTATTTGATTTACCAATATCATGAGTTCCCAACATAACATCCCTTTGTTTTATTGTCATTTTTCATTACAATATTGCCCCCTAAGCCTGCAATTTTGATTGACAGATTGTCAAATTGCTCATCCAGAGAGAAAGTGAAATGAACTCAGCCAACACGCTGCATGCTTTAAAAATAAAGATTTTTGCCACTTGAACCATTATTTTTCTAGGGAGTTTTTGTCTGTCTTATTTTTTGTACAAAGGAAAATTAATCTGGAGTTTTTACGAAAGTGGTGAATGGTTTTTTTTCTTCAGTAGAGGTTTGAGATAGAAATTAAAACTTTTTACCAAACTTTTCAGATCATCAACAGTTGAAATACAAATCACAATACCAGAAATTAACATGGACATTAACTCAAAAAAAAAAAGAAGAAAAAAAACCCTGACTTTTCATTCAGCATATTTAAAAATTATATTGCTTTTGAGTATGACTAGTTGTAGTTGTCAGATTGTTTTAATATCTTTCCTATATCTTCAAAAGCACAGATCTAGTTTTGTTTGAAGTGAGATGGACATTATAAGTTGGCAGCTGTTTTGTTTTTGAATTATGGCTTGGTACTCGTTGAACATTTTAGCTGCAAATTTTAAAAACTACAAAGTACAATAATAGCAATTTTGTACTCCTGCCAGGACACATTAAGGAGGGTTGATTTTACAAGGCAGATTGTGTCCTGGTGGGCTGTATTGCAGGTACATATAGGGACTACATTTGCATGGTGTTGATTTAGTTGTAAAGGTACAATGTGGAAAAGCCATTGCCTAGGTCATCTTGTATTCACATGAAAAGCTATTAAAAACAGAAAGATACTCCCTTCCTCCCTTAGCAATTCTACTTTCACCTGATATAAACACAATCAAGTGATCTCGAATAACTTCTCTTTTTCTACATGTAGGACGGATCTGCCGACGGAGTGACCTAGTGTACGTATTTACATTTTCTGATGGAGAAAAAATAACGACAGGAAGTCCAGCAGTGTCAAAAGTTTTCACCCATTCAGGATCACAGTATGTCAACGTCACAGTATCAAATCTAGGTAAGGTCCTGCTCTCGACTTCATATCTAGGTAAGGTCCTACTCTCAACTTCATATCTAGGTAAAGTCCTACTCTCAACTTCAAATCTAGGTAAGGTCCTGCTCTCAACTTCATATCTAGGTAAGGTCCTACTCTCAACTTCATATCTAGGTAAGGTCCCTGTCTCAACTTCAAACCTAAGTAAGGTCCTGTTCTCAACTTCAAACCTAAGTAAGGTCCTGTTCTCAACTTCAAATCTAGGTAAGGTCCTACTCTCAACTTCATATCTAGGTAAGGTCCCTGTCTTAACTTCAAACCTAAGTAAGGTCCTGCTCTCAACTTCATATCTAGGTAAGGTCCTGTTCTCAACTTCAAATCTAGGTAAGGTCCTGCTCTCAACTTCAAATCTAGGTAAAGTCCTACTCTCAACTTCATATCTAGGTAAGGTCTCTGTCTCAACTTCAAACCTAAGTAAGGTCCTGTTCTCAACTTCAAACCTAAGTAAGGTCCTGTTCTCAACTTCAAATCTAGGTAAGGTCCTTGTCTCAACTTCAATTCTAGGTAAGGTCCCTATCTCAACTTCAAATCAACTTCAAATGTCCGGTATCATTTGAGTTGGTCAGGTGACTGAAAACAATTTTAAATATATTTTGATTTGGCCTAATAGACTTTCCAGGAAGTATGGGAATTCTGAATTCCAGATAAAGTAGTGTGTTGAAAGGATGAAATAGCTGATGTTTCACTCTAGGATGAAATAATGATACAATATTTGGTTTTTTAGGGTGTATATGGTGTAATAGAGAGTGAAGAATCTGAATGGCCTGAAAGTTTAATAAAGATCTATTATAGATAAGTGGATTAAAAATATTTTTTACACAGGATACTTAAATTTGTATTTACTTAAAATCCAGCTCCCCAAATTATGTTTGTAAACACAGTGTTTGTTTAAATCTAGAGAGAGACGAATATGCACAAATTTCATAGGCCTGTATAAACACATGCTTGTCATTATCCAGAAAACCATGTGCGGAAGTTAGAGCATCAAGATTTTCAAAAATTATGTAAAAAGCGATCAACATTTCGATGGAGGTTAATGATAAATCAATTAAGGTGCATGTACAAAGAAAAAAGAACTGAAATGTTTTGTTTTGAAAGCTGTTTTCATCAAAGCTGTCGACTTTGGTGCCATTTTGATTTTTGAGTCACATGTGAAACATAAACATGAACAGGACTGTGTCTTGTTTTGAAAATGAAAAATTTAGATGTCCCTAATACATCTTTGCATCAGTTTTTATACGCCTGTCTTCAGACGGGACGTATTATGGTACAGCGATGTCTGTACGTCCGTTCGGGGTTTTCCCTTTACAATTTCATTTCCCTTTCACATATCATGCTGAAACTTGCTGTGTAGCTTCTTTGTGGGTCACTCTAGATCATACTGCAATTTTGATCCATTTCGACCTTTTTCCCAGGAGTTTTGCTCCTTTATTTGGAAATAATTATTATATGGAGGGTACTTAATTTGTCCGCCCTACTCCTCCCACAGTTTTCAAGTGAGAGCCTTCTTATTTTGTGGAGTGTTTACATGGGTATTGAAGATGTGCATGTGGGATGGATTTTGATTTTCTACAATTTTTGAGAAAATTACAAGTTGTTGAACTTAGTCTATTTAGAAATTAATATTCTATGGAGGGTACATAATTTGTCAGCCCAACTCCTCCCACAGTTTTCAAGTGAGGACCATCTTATTTTGTGGAGTGTTTGTATGGGTATTGAAGATGTGCATATGGGGAAGGATTTTGATTTTCTTCCATTTTTGAAAAAAATTACAGGTTGTTGAACTTGGTCCATTTTGAGGAAATCTCGATTTTTAAGCTAAGACCCTTTGTTCATATGAAAGTTTGTCACAGCCTCATGATGGCTGATACTACCTTAAGCAAAGTTATACAAATTATAGCACAAGAAAAACACCCTATGTAAGCATTTCACGGGCGTATTATGTACCGTTTGCGGTACTCTTGTTGAAATTTAGGTTTGTTACTCTGCTTTACATATATATCAAATACTATCATATTGATTAGTGATCTAAATTTTCTTCACCAAAATCGTGTCCATGCCCCTTTAAGTTTGTATTAAGACAACATTCTAACCTTAGTAGTACTTGTCTACATTCAGTTGGATTAATTTGAATTACACAGGTGCATTGTTTGATTAGGGCTGTTCCAGAAATGATCAAATGGGGGGGTCGGGCGGCAAACGATATTTTTTTGTGTGGGTGGTCGTATTTTTTCATATTTTAATTGGTCCGTGGTTGGACTGTTAAAAAAATATTTATTATGGGTAGTGGGTAGTTTCCATTGTTTTATTTTGTGCCACGTGGGTGTTGAGTTTTCAGAATATTTTTATTGTCGCTCTTGTCGTGTTGGTTACAAAACGTCGGAGGGAAAATTGAAAACGTGCTTTCGAAATGCTGCTTCGGAAATCGGAAGTAACATAGAACTATTCGAGTTGTCGCTCTTTGCAGCGCATAACTTTCCATTACGGCACTCTTCAAATTAGAGGCGCGTTTAGTAGGGTCCCTTTGGACGTGATGGCGGCGAACTCTGTTCTGTAGATTATTACAGTTTACAGTGCATCGATTTTGGGAATATTTTGAAACCAATAGGTATTCCGTTTTCTAATATAAATAGGCAAACCTTAGTTGATTTATACGAGGGTACCGATGCGTTATATTTATCAGTCGGTGTGATGGTGATATAGAGGCCTCCGGGCGCGGGCTCCATTAGAAGACGAACGATTCATGGAAAAACATATCCATACCCATTTCATGATAATAGCATCGTTTGGACTCCCAATCTTTCCAACATTCCCGCCATAGATGCCTTTGATTGTTGATGTGACATCGTTTCTTCAGAACTACTGTGATACAATGTTGCACAGGCATTACCGCGTCATTGACTAGAATGTTTGTCCCAAAAACCTCGCAAGATTTGTTCCCTTTTCATTTTTAAAAATATTTTGGTGGTGGGTCTGGTTAGTTTTTTTTTTTTTTTTTTAGATGGGTCATTGTAAAATGAGTTTATTAATTTGATGGGTCATGGGGTGATTTTTTATTTTTTTTTTATGGGTGCTTGGTATATACAAAAGGTACCTCCCGACCCCCCCATGTATTTATTTCTGGAATAGCCCTTACATCAGACCTCTATAATTACTGGACAGGTGACTATTTTTCACAAATCTTCAATCTACAAATATTTGATTGAAAATCACTTGGACTATGCAAGCTGATTGTGAAGAAAAATTTCCTTATTTCCCGATAGAGTTCAAAATATCTAAACAAGGTTCATCTTGATATTTGCAGTGGACCAGATTCTTCTCTACTATGACTTTACAGTGAGAGATGATGGGGAACATGGAATCCTATTGTCCAATCCTGTCTTTGTGGCTGTCAATCAGCCAATCAAATTCCATGTTCAGGTGAGCTCCTCCCTATCAACCTATCAAATTCCTTGTTTACATCGGTATGTCTGAATTAAGTTGCATATAAATTTTTAGATTTCTTGAATTCAGTTCATTAATGGAAATGTTCTGGCAGGGTTGATAATATTAACATGAATGTTTTCAAGTACTGGTAAAAAATTTCAATCACCCAGTCGATTGCTATAATGTGTCCAGTGTGATTTTAATGTATATAAGTAGAATGTAAAAAAAGAATAAAATTTGGCATTTTGCATTTAAAGAAATATTTACTTTCTTTGGGTACTATAATCACTTTGCTGCCATACGAGGCATCAGTGTTTTGTTTTTCCTTCAAATTACGGAGTGCAGGCTAGATTTGTGGTTGGTGATACAGTGATGTAGACCAAAGAAATCTTTTTATCTTCTCCAGAACAGCAAGACCATATTAGTAATATTGGTGCATCCCTGTGTTGTGTGGCAGTCATGGCCCTGTGGGGCTAGAATGGGATAAAATTGGGGGTGGGGGGTAGGGGTAAAGAGGGTAAAGAATCTTTTGAAAGTGAACAACAGGGTCAATGTGACTTGAGGTGAGCACTGCGGTCCTTGGGCCATTGGGGTTTAATTTTATCAAATCAATGCATAGTGTAAATTTCTGCAAATAGTAAAGCAAAAGAAAGATTGAGCATGTGAAATCACCTCATAAATCTCCATCCTATGTGTGATATTTTATCATTATTAGTGAATGTGATGTATATTGTCACTCACAGAAGAAAGTGTAAGTTTGTACTGTATTTTTTTAAAATTTATTCTGTTATCATCATTTGATGAATCTTAAACTTTTTCTGTTTTCCATTTTGTGTATCAATATAATGTCTCTGATGAATTTGAAGGCTCTCCTATGATAATAACAATGGAAATTTATCAAATGTGAATAGATATCCTTACTGTTCTCTCTGCAGGGCATTGATGTAGAGACGTTCAATGCTGAGGTTCGGTTTGGAGATGGAGACCAACCTATTGTTGTATCTACCATTAAGTAAGTATGGAATCTTAATCCATTTCAAGATTTTCATGCTCTTAAAATGGAAGGTTTGGAAGATAATTTCTGATGTGTCTCTTTGATGTCTTATTGTTGGTTCCTCTGTTTTGTGTGTCTCGATCTCTTCAGTTTTAACTTATGTGGTATATTTTGGGGCTATTTTCTCTTCATGGATTTCAGTTGAGGAAATGGGAGGGGACAAATGTTTTCAACCACTTCATATAATTGCACATAGGTGGTTGCTCTAATTTTGAAGTACAAACTGGTTGCTGTAGCTCAGGGGTACAGCATTTGCTTTGAAACCTGGTTATAAGGTCAAGCCCCAAACATTGGTGTAAACATAGGTAGTGATTGCTCTTTCGCCAAACACTCAGCATTTAGGGAGAATCACTGGTCTTTTGGGTATGACCTTGTAAATGAAGGTATCTTGTCATGGCAGGAACATGAGAGAACTCTCACTGCTACGGTCCTGAGCAATAAGCATGGGTTTAAATTGTGGTACTTCACCTACAGCTGGTGATTCTCAAAATGAGTCAGGGTGAAAAATTCTCCAGACGTAAAACAAACAACCAACCAAAATCATGAAGTACAAGCTACTAGCTGTGCATTTACTTGCTTTAGCTGGAGTCAAATTTTTGGGGCTGTAATGTTGAAGCAAGAGCACCAATTTATGGCTGTGCTAAAATATGAAATTCTCTATTTATTTATTATCATACATGATGTACAACAAGCACTAAATGATTAATTATGCCAAATAGTGCAATGTTTAAATGCATTGGGAAATTTGGGATGTTGAATTCATATTTAGATGAGAAATGGGATGTTGAATTCACATTTAGATAAGAAGTATGGAATGTTGAATTCGCATTTAGATAAGAAGTTTGGGATGTTGAATTCACATTTAGATGATAAGTTTGAGATGTTGAATTTAAAATGATTTGAGATGGTGGGGATGTTGACTTTACAATTGAATTGGAATAAATGTATTACAGGTGGGAACATGTGTACAAGATACCTGGGATATATGAGGTGTCAGCCATTCTCCACACGGTTAGTCGTGGGAATATAGAAGTAAGAAGTGTGGTTATTGCTCAGGTTCCACTACGAGAGCTGGTCATCAATGCACCAAGTTTCATCAAAATTGATAGGTAAGAAGGCCATCCTTAAAATTTTCGGATTTGCTGCCACAAAACTGACTTGTCAAAATCTTTCTGGGAAAGTTGTTTGTTCAGTTTTTGTGCAATTTGATTTTATTGGAATCAAACAATTCGATTCTGTTGGAAGGATGGCATAAACAATTGCTGTGAAGTCAGATGTCTTGCCAATGTAATGTACAGGAATGGACATATTGTTAATGTCATTGAATACACAGAATCCTGCAGGTAGATTATGAAAAATGTCGTGGATGTGTAATTCTATATTGCATCATGAATAGAATTACTTTTCTAACTACTCAAAATGATGGCTCCTGTAAATCAACCATTTAAAAAAAAAAATATATATATATGTTACAAATGTCATACTTTCAACACAAATTGTAAAGAAATAAAACCTTACAACACATTGGAAAATGAAATATCTCGCAAAAATTATATAAAATTTAAAAGAAATAAAAAACAATTTAGTTTCTACACATTATTTTTGTCAGTCATATATGGATCAACATTTAGAATTAAAATTTGGGATATAGATATCTTATGGAAAATTCCAGGTCAAATTAATTTATGGTTCCAATTGGATATTTATGAAGAGGGGCATATTGGTTTGCACCTGTCGGTCGGTAGACCACATGTTGTCCGCTCAATATCTTGAGAACCATTCACTTGATGATAATGATATTTCATATGTGGGTTGGTTATGAGTAGAAGAGGACCCCTATTGTTTTTCAGGTCAAGGGTCAATCTACTCTGGACATGGGAATATTATGTCCGCTCAATATGTTAGAACCCTTTGCTTGAAAGACATCAAACTTGGCACACTGGTACAGCCTAAGGAGTAAATGACCCCTATTGATTTTGAGGTCATATGGTCAAAGGTCAAGGGTCAAACTGGGCATAGGAATATACTGACCATTCAATGTCTAGAGAACCCTTTGCTTGACAGACATCAAACTTGTTACACCAGTACATCTTCAGAAGAAGATGCCCCCTATTGATTTTGAGGTCACATGGTCAAAGGTCAAGGGTCAAACTGGACATTGGAATATACTGTTCGTTCAATATCCAGACATGATTTTTCTCCGCTTTAAAGCGGAATTCCGCTTTCCGGATTTCTCATTTCCACTCTAAATTTTAAAATCCGCTTTTGTTAGTATTCCGGAATTTTCCGTCATTGATGCAGGTTTTACTTGTTGTAAAATGCTTCCTCGAGTTATATATGTCTTCTGATTGTTCATTGGTTGAATCGTCGTCTCGCTATTCGGTTTTTTCCAATCAACAGTTTAAGTAACTGATCTCGTTTTAAAACAATGTCTGCACACGTTGTGCAGCGAGGTGGCGATGTAAAAACTATCGATAAGGGCCTACGTAATGTATGGAAATGGGAATGGCTGGAGAAGGTAGTCAATAGCGAGCAGATCTCAAAGCATATACGCAAACTAAATGTGAAAGGCGTTGCGTTGTGTCAACTCTGCAACAAACATCTCATTGTAATTTTTTATGTAGTTTTCAGTAAACATTTTGATGTTGGTTTTAAACCTTCACAACTTTAATATGGGTCTCTGGAGATCATTCCTGAGGGGCTTTCAAATGTTAAAATAGCTGCCCCTTGACACCCCGTTGGGGGATGACCTCCAGACCCCCCTTCCGCTTTTCTTTCTTTTCTTAGGAATCATGTCTGAATATCTTGAGAACCCTTTGCTTGACAGACATCAAACTTAGTACACTGGTACATTGGAATATACTGTCCGTTCAATATCTTGAGAAACCTTTGCTTGACAGACATCAAACTTGGTACACTGGTACATTTTAAGGAGAAGATGACCCATATTGTTTTTGAGGTCACATGGTCAAAGGTCAAGGGTCAAACTGGACATAGGAATATGTCTGCTCAATATCTTGAGAACCCTTTTCTTGACAGACATCAAACTTGGTACACTGGTAGATCTGCAGGAGAAGATGACCCCTATTTATTTTGAGGTCAAAGGTCAAGGGTCAAACTGGACATAGGAATCTACTGTCCATTCAATATCTTGAGAACCCTTTGCTTGACAGATCAAACTTGGTACACTGGTACATCTTCAGGAGAAGATGATCCCTATTGATTTTGAGGTCACATGTTTAAAGGTCAAGGGTCAACCTGGACATTGGAATATACTGCCTGCTCAATATCTTTAGAACCCTTTGCTTGACAGACATCAAACTTTAAATAGTACACTGGTGTATATTCAGGAGATGACCCCTATTTATTTTGAGGTCAAATGGTCAAAGGTCAAGCATCAAGCTGGACATAGTAATATACTGTCCACTCAATATCTTGATAACCCTTTTGCTTGACAGACATCAGACTTAGTACACTGGTACATCTTCAGGAGAAGATGACCCATATTGATTTTGAGGTCAAAAGTCAATAGTTGAACTGGACATAGTAATATATTGTCTCCTATATTTTAAGAATTATTTGCTTGATTGACACCAAACTTGGTACACTGGTACAGCATAAGGAGTAGATGACCCCTATTGATTTTTAGGTCACATGGTCAATTCACTCTTGACATAGGAAGATATTGTCTGCTCAATATTTTGAATTGATGGTAATACTATCAATTAAATGATGTGTGTGTATAACCCTTTTCAATTTTGCACCATGGGGGGCATATGTGTTTTACAAACATCTCTTTTTTTGGCAGAGTTGTGCCCCTTTTTTGAGACCATTCAATATTCATTCATCATCTCGGTCATATGTGGACATTTTGATTTGAAATTTGGGATCTAGATACATCCTGAAAATTTACATGTTGAGGTTGTATTTGGTTCTGGTCGACTAATATTTGGAAGAGTTGAGCCATTTGGACTGCAAAATTTCAGACAATTCACAGCTTCCACTCGTTATCTTAATCATACATGAACATATTGACTTAGAATTTTTGATATAAATGTGTCACGATAATGCGTACATCAAGTATTTACATAGGTGCAGTCGGATAAGCAGAATTATGACCCTTAATTGTTTTTATTGTTTGACATGTATAATAATAATAATAAATAATATGCTTTATTTATACAGGATTGCACAATTAGTTGTATAAACTAGTTTACATTGTGGTCCTGTCTATAGCATATATACATGTACATATCGAGAACATATATCACAAAGCATGGATCGACACGAGCGGGATTCAAAGCATGTATAAGGTTAAACAATAAAAACAAGGGCCATAATTCTGAGGTTAAATGCCTAGCTTGCCACTGATGGACCCTCATGTGGTGTGGAGATAATTAAATATGTGTGAATGATCTGAATTTGGTGTGGAGTTGAGTGATGTGGAGAAGGATTTGTTTTGGATCATCTTTGGGCACCCCGCATTGAAGATACAGGGCAATGTTTTACAAAAAGTCGTAAATTTTAAAGTCATGAAATTGAAAACTTGCAGAATATTGTAGGGTACGTGGTTTAACAAAATGGGGGCCTCCGTGGCCGGGTGGTTAGAGCATCACGCTCAAAATCACACGGCCTCTCACCTCTGGTCGGCGCGGGTAAGTGAGAAAGTTTCCCAGTTTACTTTCGGAAGGTCGATGGTCTCTTCCCAAGTACATTGTATCTGGGTTCTCTCTTCCACCAAGAAAAACTGGGCAACACCAGATAACTGAAAAATTGAGTGTGGCGGAAAACATCAATCAATCAATCAATCAAAATGTATCGTAATAGTATATTGCAACTTCTTTTGTCGCAAATGGTATTGGAACTCTTCAGTGCATGAAGTTATGAAAATGACCATAGATACCACGCGAAACCCGACATTTTGATGCGCGGACGATTTATCTCTTCAATGACACTAGGAAGAATTGATTGTTTTGATGTTTTTCTCCACTCTCAACGATTTTTCAGTTATCTGGTGTTGCCCAGTTTTTTCTTTATTGGTGGAAGAGAGAACCCAGATACAATGTATCTGACCTTCCAAAAGTAAACTGGGAAACTTTCTCACTTATTACCAGAGGTGAGAGGCTGTGTGATTTTGAGCCCGATGCTCTAACCACTTGGCCACGGAGGTAGGAAAGAAAATTGATCTCATAACATTACAATTCCTCCCATTTGCTACTACTTGTTTGATTTCTGACATTGAACATTGGAAATGCAGTCCTTTTGAATGATTTTGATAACCATAGTAACAGATTTTATGGAGCACTTAATGCAACAAAATCTAGGACGTAGGGATGCCCCCAAGGGATCTTAGATGTATGACCCGATTTCATCGTAACCTGGACGGCCTGGGAAGGATAAACAACAGTTCAGGCCAATGATCCCAGTCATGATAAAATGGTGGGGCCATTTTAAAATTTATGGGGCCCTATGAGTATACACTGGGGCCATTTCTAAAATTAGCACTTTTAAATGATCGATACATTTTGTTATGTTGCTGTAAATGATTAGAATTGTCATATTTCTGATGAAATTGATGCAAATAAAACAAAACAAAATGGATTCTTAATGGATTTATTAACAAGATATCTTGAAAGTGGCACATCCTTGTGTAAACGTATTTTTACAAAAAGTACAAAACATGTTCTGTGTTTCATTATCATAAACCACCCATGGAACAATCTTTTTTCTTTATATTGGAACTTGTGGACTCCTTGTGAATCTGCATCTTGAACTGTAACTTCGTGAACATTGACCGTACCTCCATAAAACACTTAACAATCAACCTTCCTTGGGGCCTGTACCATTGAAAATAAAGTTATGTTGCATCTGCCGGTTGTGTTGGCATGTTGACTATTGTTCGGGAATTCTCATCAGTTTTTATTTACAGATGAGGAAAGTTGTTGATATCACCAATAACAAACATTGCGCCATTTTATGAAATTATGCACGCATGGCGTATCCCCTTCCCAGGCCCTGCCTGGAAATCCCAGATCTTTGTAAAACGGTTGTATGACTATAATTCTAGGATTTATGACTCTTTGTAAAACGGGCCCGTAATATCCTGTAATATTTAACTCATTCATTTGCCCCTGCAGTCCTTCTTCATTTTCATCTAATGCCCTGTCTCCATAGTACTTGGGTTTTATATATTCAATATGTTGGTGGTTAATTTTCAAAAAAGACAACAATAGATTTTGACATCTAAGTTCACTCAAGGTCATTAAGTTTATTCAAGGTCATAGCTGTTCAGAGTTGCAATGAAACTGTCAAGACTGTACTTGGGCGACTTGTATGCGATTCTGTAAATGGAAAAGGGACTTAACTGGTGCTTTGCATTTAGAGTTCTTAATTTATTGGTACAGTATTTCTGATGTTTTGTCTGATTCATCATCATCTTATTTTGTTGCGAAATTCAATGAATCATTGAATGACTAGCTGATTGTAGCTTTCTAAATCTAAATTAAAGTTTAGAAAAAGAAATTTTAAACAGCACCAAAATTGTTAGCTGGTCAATGTAAACACTGCTCTTGAAAATTACCTCAATCTATGATGAATGTTGGAAAAGTTTCCATATGTGAAGGATTTTTTTCTCTCAGACAAACATTTCCTATAAACATTGAGCTGAAGCCTTCCTCTGTACACAATTATATACAGGAAGTGAATGTCTGTAGACAGCAGCTAAACAAAGGGTTAAAAAATTCCTCTCCTGATCGCTTTGTACTGGAATATCCCTTTCTGGAGGGTTTCCTTCTTGTCATGTAGGGAAGGTGAACGTTTGTATAATCAGCCTGTCTGATAAAGACTCTGATAGGATTCCACTTACTCTCTGTAAAAGTCAATAAAGAGAACGCATTACGTAATCCTCAAAGGATCAACTTTTTTTGTTGTAAAAATCTGATGAATCTTATTGAATTACTCAAGCAAGTGTATAACTTGAACACAGGGGATTAAAAATACTGTTAGCCTGATTGGTGTATTTATGGTTTTGTGTGATGGATGAAATTAACAATGGGTGTAGAAACCTAGTGGTTTGGGCTTCCTGTCTCCCTTTGTATAATCTATCCGCATTCCAATAATCCAAGCAAAAGGGCAAGCTGTCTGGCTCCAGCTCAGCTAACTACAATAGTTACGCAATTCTTCATTTTTCACCGGGAGCAAATTGGATCTGAAATATTGAATGTCATAGTTAAAGAACAGATTTGTCCTCTACAGTAGGGGAATGTCATATTCTACATTGTCCAGTACATTATTGTCGTCCTCATGTGAAGTGCAATTCATATAATAAGATGATATGAGAATCATTATGGATAATTTGTATGTGAAAATCCTACATGGTTATTCATATTTACGTTTCCTATGTATCTTTTAATTATCAATTGTAATGATAGCCATTTCCTCATGAATGTGATGCAGTCATGTGAGCAATATGCATATAAAACGTGATAAATTTAGTACATGTAGTTGGGAATCCTGACAGTAATGAAAGAAGAATGTGAATATGAAAAATTATTTTTGTTTTTAAAAATACATGAGGATATGAAGAACAATGCTTCAAGCCAGCATGCTCTTCATAAAGCGCTAACAGACTTTATGGAGTATATGATCATTGATGGCGTGTAGCATTGAAGTTCATGCCCGCCTGTATTTTATTTCTTCCTGTAACATATACGAGATTCATATGTGGTGGCACTGTTCTTGTATTATGTGTGAGTTATATGAAGCATATACAAGATGTTCCATAAAATGTATATCATTATTTGTAATTATTTAATGTGAAGTTTTGAAACATTTTCTGCAGTTACACTAAACGAATGACTATAAACGAATGCACTCATTTTACCAGAATGACTACCAACGGTTTGCAATTTAATTGAAACATAATATAATAACAAAAAATTTAATAAACATAACAAAGAAATTTCATGTACATTTTAAGATATGACATTGATTGAATATTCCATGTTGAGTGACTTTCATGGAGTATATGTTGTACTTGTAATGAAGAGGACAGAAGTAGCTGTATTATTTCAAATGTTTAAAAATATAAATCTAACAAAGCGTTCACTTTTAAATTTGCAGTATGTAAGCAAAGACATGAATAACATTACATACAAACATTCTTATATCAAGTTACTTTATTAAAATATATCAACACCTTAAAATCTGTTGTACAAAATTTATTTTTGTAAATATTACACAATGGAAGCATGTTGCTACTGATTTTGACTGAAAAGAGCTAGGAGAGGACTGAAACCCTCCTCCCCCCCCCCACCCCACCCCTTCCATATATACCTTCCAGTACATCCACTTGCCTTCTCTAAAATCAGCATTGTAGAGCAAAAGAGGTCTAAAGTAGAATGATAAAAGATTATATACAGTTTGGGTGGAACAGCTTAATGAAGAAATTTTACACCTATGTACTTGAGTTTACACAAGTGAGAAGGGAGGGGGCTGATGTTCAGGGGATAAGTAGAGTTAATTGGACAGTAATTCCCAAAACACGATTCTTCAGCTTCAGCTGTAGTATGTGCCTCATGTAAACACCGTGTGGTGATGAGCAGAGGGGGGAGGGGACTTGCAGTGAATTGATATGAAAAGTTTGCCCAAGAACAGGAAATTTAATCATTTTGTGTTGGTTTAAGTTTGAAAGACTATGTTTCTGTCAGCAGGTCTTTAATCACATTTTTCTGTTGCAATTTTTGCAAGATGTTCTGATAAACGAATGTAAATTTAATTCTTGGTTGTATATTGTTTAATGTCCCTCTTGAGAATACTTCATTCATATGAAGACGTCTCAAATTAATTGTAAGCAATTGGCAATACTAGTAGTATTGTAACTGATTAAAAAATCTTTTCTGAAAAAAAAAAGAATTTGAATTTAACAAAACTTTTTAAAAAACCCACTTTAGTATGGTTTAAGAAATTCACATAGCATTTAGTTGATGCAATATCTCTTGGCAGGTTGACAATGCATGTTGGAACTCTTTAAGAGTCAATAGATCATTCTAATTTCCCCAAGAAAAAATCAGTCCCCTTAATCCCTCCAAGAACTATGTAAACCAGGTCTTGTTTTAGACACAGAGAAGATAAGATTTCTAATTGTTTTTTTCATATTTTCCAGAATAACCAGAGAACATTTGTTTGAAGCAGTGATTATCGGTGGTGGATCCCAAGTTTTATACTCCTGGTCTCTGAATGATCACAGGACCCCAATCAGCACCGTGAACTGGGTGAATTAAATGAGAGAGATTCAATCTATTATAGTGTGTGTGTGTGTGTGTGTGTGTATTTGTATACTGTATAAAGGGTTAGATAGCGCTCCACCGAAATTTCACTCACCAAATATGCGCCCAATGGCGACTTAGTATTTGCAAGAGAGATAACTCATTCTTGTCCGCCTAAATTCATTCTGCTAGAATTATTAGTATACCTTTGGGCCAGTAAATCACCAAATATTAGACTCGCTGAAAAAACCTGTTATACAGTACATATGATAAAAATATCACAAAGAGGAATAAGTTTGCTCGACTAGTTTCTTTAATTCTTCTGGAGTATTTACTCCTGAGGAATTCAAGTAGTTGAGTATGCTTATTGCTTTGTGATATTTTTATTATGCTACTACTTGTGTAGATTTTTCTATACTTATTTCTGGATTACATACATCTGTAGTGATGATAATTTAAAATTTCAGATTGTTAAAGAAATAATGGACCCAAGTACCAATGTGCTAATGGTGGGTGCGAGAAATGACCTGGGAGATGAATTGTTTGCTGTGCAGGAAGTCAAAGTTCAATATCCTGTTCTGAAAGTGACCTTAATATCATCACCAGTTGCTGAAGGTCATCTCTGTGACATCACAATCTGCATCACAGGAAGTCAGAATGTGAATATTGATATTGATTTTGGTGATGATTCATCATCTACATTATCTACAGGTGATTCAGATCTAACTGTAGACAAAACCTCTTCTTCATATCTCCCTAAATACAACCTGGTCATAAAACACAAATATGACGTGAAAGGTCAGTATGAGGTTAAAGCTAATGTGTCCAATGACGTTTCCTGGGCAACTAGTGATGTTGTGGTGGAGGTAGGGGAGAGAATTGGTGACGTGACCCTGGAGATTCTGTCTGGACACTGGGAGCAGGATTCAGTGTACGTAATGTCCATCAGCAGCCCTCTGACAGTCAGGGCCACTGTGGGCAGGGGAGATAACCTCACCTTCACCTGGGATTTCTCTGAGTATTCTGAAGGAGGAACAAATGATCATAATGGGTAATTAGTAAGAGTTGTCACCATTACTGTCACATATAGAATCATTCAATCATCCTACAGGTGAATGGAAATGTATTTTGATGTACAGGTCAGGGTGTTCGAGTAATGTATTGGTTAATACACTAACTGCTTCTTACCACAGCGATCCGAGTTTGATCCACGTGATTAGCAGTGGTTGTATGTAAGAAGATATGGAGGTCGTCCGTTCGGACACGTGGGTTTCTTATGGGTACTCTGGTTTCCTGCCACTAAAAGTATTTACTTAATCATACCCAGGTCATAAATGTGACCCTTTGAAACTATGAATATTTAGGAGTAGGTACATGTAGTCCTTTACCAAAATTATAAATTTGATGATCCTAGGGGGTTAAGGAATTTGTTTTAGGATGGAGCCAAGATTATTATAGTGATTATTGTCTTTATCATATGAAGGACTTCTTTAAATCAGTCCCTTTAAGGACTATAGTGATACTTTTAACTAATACTCAGGTGACCGTTAAGGCCTGTGGACCTCTAATTTAAATTAAGTTTAGTTGAGTGGGAGGACTTAAGATTTTTAACTGCCCTATCCAGATTCTTGTGGTACACAAATCCCAGACACAGTACAATCAATACAATTCAGCAAAGCCTTGACCAATGTTTGAATTTGCTAATTTCAATGTTCACATGGTCAGTGTTATCTTTCAATATTCACATGGTCATTATTATATTTCAGAAATGAGACCTCTAGCACTGTCACCTATGTCTTCAGCTTGGCCGACCTCTTCCAAGTTTCTGTGAAAATAAGCAGTCCATTTTACTCGAAGCCCATTATATTTCCATTCAAACACCAGTTCATGGTGGTGCAGGAGATCCAGAGTGTATATATGAAGGTTGTCAGTCCAGACAAAACTGCTCTCCCCCTGAGGAGAAGGAATGGGGAAATTCAGACAGAGGAAATTTATTTTGAAGCAAGGTAAGATAACCCATGGACACATGGAGAGGGGTTGGTCAGATGAGGAGGGGGAGACTGGTAATGTAAATAATGGACAAACTGGGAGGAGATTGTGAGTGGTGATAGGGGAGGGGGTAAATCATAGACAAACTGGGAGGAGATTGTGAGTGGTGATAGGGGAGGGGGTAAATCATAGACAAACAGGGAGGGGTTAGTCAGTGAAGTGGTGAGAGGTAAATCATAGACAAACAGGGAGGGGTTAGTGAGCCAGGTAAGGTAAATCATGGAGGTGACTGGGCAAGTAGACAATGGTCATTGGGGGGGGGGGGGGGGGGGGGGGGGGGGGGGGCTGGTCATGTAAACCATAGACCACATAGGGGTGTTGGTATGCTTTGCCATGAACCACAAGAAATGTAAGTAAAATATGGAAAATATTAGGAGGGGGGGGGGGGGGGTAGATATAAGTTATGGACACATAGGGAAGGGATAATTAGGAAATCATGGGCACATCGATTTGGGACTGGGTAGGTAATTATGGACGCACAGGGAGAGTTGATGGGTAAGTTCATTGTGGACACATGGGGAGATAAAAGTTTGGGTCATAAGTCCCTCTCCATCTCTTTCTCTTTAAAATAACATTGCAGCTTATTCATTACTTTTGAACTTTACAAGATATGGATCAATTTCGAACTTGATGAATAGAAAATTCTAAGCAATCTGGCAAATTAAGGTCTTTATCATTTGTTACAGCTAAAGGGAACATTTACTGCAGCAGTACTTAGCCATGATCAGGGTGGGGACATAGTGTTTAACAAACATTAGAAATTGTAGAGAATTTTAGATCAGATCATGAATTCATCATATCTACTCAACACATGATAAACATTTGCTGTGTTTGTCTGTAAATAAAGTGATATTGTGAAGTTAGAATTTCTGTTTAGATGACAGTTCTCCATTGATTTACAGGGAGAGCATCCTGTATATCTGTGTTTTAATGTATGTATAAATGACAAAATTACAACACTCGAAACCCCAGGTGACTCCAAGCTCTTTGAATGATGAAAGGTACATCATACCATTTTAATTATGTCATTAATTAAGCAAGCATATAAAACCAGGATTAAAACTGAAGGTTTTGAACTTCTAAGGGTCCGTGTTTTTACCTGAAGTCATTAAAAGGAACCAAAATGGGACGTTTGAAGAAACATTTTACCAGGGGGAAGTTTTGTAGCTGGTAATTAATTAAGTTGACTGCAGGAACATGACCGGAGCACACACGTAAACTCCAGGCTGAAAGGTGTGTACAGGCTAACGTCAAAATGAAAAGAAATTGAGCGGTCATGTATTGTAACAGTTTGTTCCCCTCAGTTTGGCATTTGAATTATACTGAAGAAACTTTATGTCAAGTAGGGGGAGTTTTTCTCTTAATGAAACGATGAGAAACAAGTATTCATGAATGCGAGCATTGGATTCTGGGATGTGATTCATGTATTTAAAGTGGTGTTAACAAGGTTTTTTTTATACTTTCTCTCTCTAAAAGAATTATACAATTCCTTTTTCGTTGTATGACTAAGAGACATGCATTCATTGTGCCAGGAGTAATGAAGTGATGCAATGCTCTCAGCCTTCGCTGCTCGTCAAACCTTGTGTAGCAATCTAGCTGGTTTATATCGCTGTGAACAGGTTTTCATGGAATTTTAATAATGAGCCACTGATTGATATAATATTGATGGGAAGTAAATTGCAGAATACTGTAACGCACTGTTTGTGTTACTCTGGTAAGAGTTTAGAAGAGTTTAGTAAATTAATCATGAAAGTATCTATATAGATATATATAGATATAGATATATATATATATATATAGAGAGAGAGAGAGAGATTGTGAAGATGTTCTGTTCAGTATTTAAATTATGACATATTGTTCAGGTGCAATGTTTATTATGAATGTGTACTGCATTTCTAGGTGAACAAATAGTCTGTCTTAAAACTTCCTGAATGCAAGGTATAGATGACAGTGAAACTGTCTCAGCTACTCTAAACTTGAGATTTCTGACAAGTGTTCAGCTCAGACATATGTATATTCTCGTTCATTGCGATCTTTTTACATCTTATATGGGAAATAATATTTTCTCATAATAAGCACTGATTAACTGATGAATAATTTCTTGAACTTTTCTGTCCATCACAGTGAGGAAGAGTTATTTCCCTCAACTGTAGCCCTGATGATGTACATGCATATTGGACAGTGAATTTCATTGTATCTCTGCTCCTTTGTAGTGGGCCCTTATTTTATTCTTCCAACCCACCATCCATGTCTTTTCATGGCAATTTCCTATGTAAGGACATTCTCAGAATTCTTGTATGTTGGAAACTTTTTGAAGATTCCAAGAAATTTTAGTCTGTCTTTTTGTCAGGAACACATATGCCCCACTGGTATTTGACCACTGGAACATTTAACCCCCCCCCACCCCAATATTATACTGAGCAAAATTGTACCAATACAAGCTATATTAACTGACAAAATGAAGAAGTAATGCAATCAGTAAAATAATATGGTTTTGATTGTATGTATTTCATCTTATTGAATCAGGATTGGTATGAAGCAATACACCAGTCAATTTCATTTAAAAATACTGATTTCTGCATTATTCTCCTCACAGTATGTCCCATTCATAATCATAATATGTGTTGTCTCCAGGGTCATAAGTTCAAAATGTAGGTGGTATTTTGTGAGTTTTGTAAACTTGTCGTGAAAAGGTGGACCTAAAGAGTTATAAGCTTATTATTGATTTTTCAAATTACAGACAAATTTCCATAGTTATTACTGTAGATTGTAATGATTTGAGCATAGGCCTAAATTTTGCAGCCCTTCACCGGCAGTGGTGATTTCTCCATGAGTGAAATATTCTCGAGAGGGACGTAAAATAATATTCAATCAATTAATCTTGTTGGACATCTGACATGAGGTCCCACCTTTTGTATCTTGCATAAGGTTCCTGCTCCTTTAATATCTGGCTCTTTCTGGTATCTTGACATGAGGTACCCTATTTGGTATCTGACATGAAGTCCCCCTCCATAAATTAAAGTAAAAGAATATACTATTCCATTCAATTGATATAAACATGTCTTCAATTGCTTTAATTCTACATGAGAAAAAATATTTTTGCTGTGACCTTCAACTTGAAATTTAGATTCTAGGGAATGCATACCTCTATGTACTTGATCCTATAGTGTGTCCTGGAGTCCTCATTTGCCCTACTCTTTAATTTTGTGTTCTTTGTAGAATTTATGAAATTTGTCACTGTTTGTTATCTTTACTTCTTGATTGTTTAGTTTATCATTACAAAAATATGGAGATAAAGTATTTACCATATATGAATGCTCATGAATTTTAAATGACTAAATGGGAAATGAATCGTAGAAATTCCTCAATTTAGATAATTCCTCTCTTGAAAAAGTTACACATTGATGCAGTTACAATTACATAACCGTTCTAAGGGTGTACTAAAAAATGGCACTGTATAGTCTAATTCACATGTTTAGATTAATATTTCGTAATGTATATACATTGGGAGAAACAAGTGTGGGAAAATAGTTTTCTAAGTAAGGACCCTTAATTCACGAGCCAATGAATTACAATACAGCAGATGTGTTCATTAGAAAGATGTTTAAATTAGATGGAAACTCTGAAATAGCAAGAAATAGCCTATTTTTCAAAATTCCTAGTAGTAAACAAAAGCCACAGATTTTGCAATCATCTCATCAGAATAAGGACATGGATGCTTAAAATACTGTAACAGGCAGTGTTTGACTAATGTGTGCTGATAAGAACATTCATTTCCTGGTTTAGAAGTACATTTTACAGATGTCGTCGATGTGTTGATTCAGGTTTTTTTTCCTTTGCAGTTGTGAGAAGGGGTCTCACATTTCGTTCCAGTTTGACTTTGGAGATGGCACCTCCTTGGTGGTTCCTGGTGTGGAAGTTATGTTCCCACATTACATTAAAGGAACCACCTCTCATAGGTACACTCAAGGTATGTACAATGTTCACAGGTACACTCAAGGTATGTGTAATACTCACAGGTACACTCAAGGTATGTACAATATCCACAGGTACACTCAAGGTATGTACAATATCCACAGGTACACTCAAGGTATGTGTAATACTCACAGGTACACTCAAGGTATGTACAATATCCACAGGTACACTCAAGGTATGTACAATATCCACAGGTACACTCAAGGTATGTACAATGTTCACAGGTACACTCAAGGTATGTACAATACTCGCAGGTACACTCAAGGTATGTACAATACTCATGTAAACATTTGGTAAGTGGAAAAGAGTATATAAATTATATTTGATCAGAATCTTGTTTATGATGTACCTAAACCACATTTCTAGAGTTAGGGACTTTGTAGTCATCAAAGATCATGATAGTCTTTGTTAATAAGACACTTTGGCAGGGACCGGGATTTCTTTGTTAGTTCAACAGACTTGATGCAAGTTAGCATTTGTCTGTCTGTAATTGTTCCACATTAACATCCTCTCAAGAATTATGAGGCCCATTTTTATTCATGCGTGGCATAAAGCATTTTGTATAAAGGGAACAAATGAAGGAACATGTGTAAGTACCTAATTCTACTTAAATAGTTGACACATAATGAGTTACACTTCTTAATTTTCAGAGGGAGTATATAACATCACAGTAATAGCCATGAATCCCCTTGGCAACAAGACAACAACCCTTGACAGGCCCATCTATGTACAGGCAGCCTCCCTCGTTGGTCTGAAGCTTGACAAATCTGTGTACTACACGAAACTTGGTGATGTCACTGTCATGCGTGCAAATTACACTTATGGTACTGGTGTGACGTTTGATTGGAAACTAGGAGACCAGTTTGATATTCTCAGTGACTCAGGTATCTTGTAGTCTCTGTAATAGTAAACATTTCCAACATAGGCATGCATGTGTAACAGGAATGAAAAAGTGTCGTCTCCCCCCCCCCCCCCCCCCCCCCCCCCCCCTTGCAACCAGAACGTGTGACTTCCTGTAACCTCTGCGCCCGCGAATATTTCCAGTATAATCCTTTGGTGCTTGAGACGAGCACTCGCACCCACTCTGTTCAGCAGGCTTCTGGATTTTGTTTGCGTCTCTTTTTGTGGTTGATCAGAATTTCCTCTGTACCAGCGATTTCTGTTGTAGGGTCAGTGATGAGGCACACGTACCAGAATGTAGGAGAGTACCGGGTAACAGTCATTGCCAAAAACAAAGTGTCCTCACAGACGGAACAAGCACTGGTGGTTGTACAGAGTGGTATCCAGGGTAAGTGGTTGTACAGAGTGGTATCCAGGGTAAGTGGTTGTACAGAGTGGTATCCAGGGTAAATGGTTGTACAGAGTGGTATCCAGAGTAAGTGGTTGTACAGAGTGGTATCCAGGGTAAGTGGTTGTACAGAGTGGTATCCAGCGTAAGTGGTTGTACAGAGTGGTATCCAGCGTAAGTGGTTGTACAGAGTGGTATCCAGGGTAAGGTACTTCTGTATTAGTCAGGGATGTTGAGGAGTGCTCTTTTAGTCAGCTGTCACCTGGCCATACAGATCGTCAACTAATGATATTGTATTCCAACAATATGTGAAAATAAACAAATAACAATGATAATCTTTGTAATATAAATGAAGTAATTATGGTTTAAGTGTATTGCTGGTTATCTATACAATCTTTTTTGTAAACATTTCACCCGTACGAGCATCTTGAGACTTATATTTAATTGTCGGGCAGTTATTATTGTATCAGCAAATAAATGTTCTTCTCACTGGTTTGATTTCTTCTACATGTTGTAGAAAGAACCTAAACTTCGGTAACTATTGTGGCCAATGAGCCTCTTGTTTGATATGAAATACTTGCTTTCTATTAAAGGAGTGAGGTTGATAGCCAGTAGTAACACCACTGAAGTGAACCAGATTGTTCGCTTGACTGCCAAGACGTTACCGAACTCTGGCATGGGGACGTATCACAACTGGAACTTCGGGGACAACCAGAAAGGCCATCTGTCTTCTGAACCAGCTGTAGACTATGTTTACAGGAGAACTGGGCAGTAAGTGTTTACATTGGATAAAGATATAATTATTCTGGCTATATATAGTATACAGTCCTTAACTTCCTCACAAAGTCAACTTCAGATAGTGTTCAATTGCAAGGAGGGAAAAAAAATGCCGGACATGTTTCCTAAAAGATAATTGAAATTTACTGAACTTCATCAATGATTAACATTTTGATATAAAACTTTACCTTCCTATTCAAAATTTAGCACAAAATCCATCACACATTGTGTGATTTTTCTACACCCTCTTTAGGTCTGAATACAGGTTCTTTTCCCCTTTCTAAAATTACTGACTATACTTACTACAGTGATATTTTAAAACCCATTTTAGGTCGGAATATCGGCCCTTTCCCCTCCCAAAAATTAACAATTTTTTCCCAATTTGCACTTTTTCCAAAAATAAAAACTGGCGAAAAACGTATTTGTTAAAAAATAAGTTCTATGTGAATAGTTTATGTACGACATGACAAAGACGCATCAATTCTAGATGCCAGTATAGTTAGCATATGTAGTAGTTGTTCAATGACAGGTCAAAGATTGTAGTCAGGTGACTGTTGATGTTCTCATCAGTGTTTGAGGTAGCTCCTGTGAGCATTGTGGCCCATAGTCCCTCCTATTTTTTCAGGTTCATTGTAACAGTCACAGCATACAACAATGCCAGCCAAGCGGAGTCACTCCCGGTGGAGATAATGGTCATGTCGAAAGTCAAGATGCTTGAAGTTCGGTGTCTGAATGACTCCTTGGTGAATCGTAGTCTGGAGTTTGGGGCCTTTAGTTATTCCGGGTCCCACCTGACCTACAAGTGGGACTTTGGAGATGGCAGTCCTCCACTTTACACCACCGCCAGGGAGCCACAAGCCAGTCATACTTATGTCAAGTTAGTAAACCTTCATATATCAAGTATTAGAATTCATCATAGTAGTAGTATTGTCAAGTTAATGAAATTACATGTGAAGTTGGTAAACCTTCAACAAGCATCTAGATTCTCTTGCTGTTGAATCCATTGCTATGCAATGATTTATTGGTCCATCTGTCTTGTCCATCTGTCACGTCTTAGTTTATCTGACTTTTTTCATCATGTAAGTTGAAATTTGGTGTGTGATTTACAAAGGTATGTTTACCGATCAAGTGTAAGCGTTGTCACAGTTGACTGATTTTTTACAACTTTGTGTCAATTGTGGTTTTTCCAGACTTTTCTCCACAATGCTTGAACTTAAGAAACTGTGATTTGATATGTGGTTATCTAATGAGATAGAAACACACCAAGGCTCACTTCTTGTTACGGTTGAACTATTCTAACAAATTGTAAGACTTAAGTTTCATGGTTGACAGATCTTTATTAATCATTAACCCTAACAGAAATTGTAAGACTTAAGTTTCATGGTTGACAGATCTTTATTAATCATTAATCCTAACAGAAATTGTAAGACTTAAGTTTCATGGTTGACAGATCTTTATTAATCATTAACCCTAACAGAAATTGTAAGACTTAAGTTTCATGGTTGACAGATCTTTATTAATCATTAACCTTATAAAGATAAATTATGAACAAAATTTTATTTTACCATTTTTTTTTATGCTTAAACTGTTGACGTAAGATTATTCACACAGATTATTCAAGCAGAATATTATGCAACTTGACTTGGGGTCAATAAGGGACATGTATTGTTATGAGATACTTGCAGAATGCTCGTTTTCTCTTGACAGTGTTGGGAGATATTTCGTAACACTAACGGCCTTCAACGAGATTAGCAGTGACACAGATGTGATAGAACTGTTTGTGTTGGATCGAGTGTGTAAGCTGCCAAAGTTTAAAGTTCAAAGTCAAGACTTCACAAAGGTCAGTATAATTCTGAACTATTGCGTACAGGTCCCCAGGAGCATTGTCATGTGTGTCGTTAGACACATGCTAAAAACTAAAGCCAATGTTTATAATGCTGGCTATTCTAAAAGTTTTATTACTGTGAAATATCCCAATAAACCCATCGCATGACAAAACACATGGAGTATAAGTAGTTCAAATTAAAACACATGGCAGTTCATCTCTTGTAAGTAGATTAGTCTTGAAGGACGGTAGATATTTAAAGAAATATTCAGTAGGAATTCCCAGGTCTTCATATAGAATTACTATATTTATCAAGATTCATACATGCCTTCTTCACAACTGCATCACATTCATGAGAAAATGGCATATCATTACAATTGGTATTGAAGGCAAAAACATTAGCAATATAAACCTGTTCACTATCATTCTAGATATTCCGCTCCGACGTTATTTACTTTGAGGCAGAGGTCGCTCGACTTCAATGTGAGTACACAACTGAGATTGAGTTTCAGTGGGGCATGGTGGACCAAAAGACGAATGCACCAGTGTTTGTACAGAATTTGGATCCGTCCCTCTTCCAACGCAGGGTTCTTAAACTACCACCGAGGAGTCTGGATGTGGGGGAGTACACCGTAAGCCTGATGGTATGTTTAATTAGTCAAACTGCAAAACTGTGTGAATTCTTTTTATTCTTGAAAAATGTATTAAGAGATGAATCTAGTATTTCACCTTCTTAATAGGATATGTAAATGAGTAGGGGTAGTTCTCGCTTTCTGTTCATCCGTCTGTCTGTTTTAAAGTTTTCGTATTTTCATCTCTTCTCCAAAACCATTGGGCCAATTTCTATCAAACTCGGTACACACCATCCATGAGTGAAGGGGATTCAAGTTTTCTCAAATGAAGGGTCATGCCCCCTTTAAATGGGATAAAACTACAAAAAGGCAGTAATAGGGAGGGTCCATTTAAAAATACTTCTCAAGAACCACTGGGCCAAAAAAGTTGAAATTTACATGAAAATTTTGACATAGTGCAGGTTCAAGCACAAGCTTCCTGACATAGGATCTCCTTCTAAATATTCATTTACTTTCAAGTTAAATTCATTGAATGTTACATGATCTTCAAAATATTTCTTAAGAACCCTTTAAAAGAATTGATCAAGATGTGTGTTCATGCAAACACTTTTCCTGCATCTATTGAATTTAAAATTTATGCATGAACTTCTATCCATGGGTTACAAATCAAGTTTAAGTTTGGGCTTTGTTGACCAAGTTTTAGAGTTATGGACTTTGAACTTTGCAAATTTCAAGGATTTGACGGTTTTCTGAACTTTTTTTGGCTATCACTGCAGCTATTGAACTGAAAATTTATACTTGCACTTCTATCAATGCATTAAAGATCAAGTTTGAGTCCCCTTTAAATAATGCTTCAAAATGTTGTGATGTTTGCCATCATAATGAAATCTCATTTATTGGTAAGCAATAATGCTTTGTAATTACGTTGATAGTAAAGCCATTTTAATGTAAATATTTTATATTCTAGGTCAAATATACGGGAACTGTGGTGTATGCAACTGAGAAATTACAGATAGAGGTGGTGCCGGCACCACTTGATGTTCACATTGATGGTGGGGCACTGGTAACGGTTGGATACCGTGGAAACATCACTCTAAATGGAACAAAGTCAAATGATCCAAACTCGGAATCGTTATCTCATTTAAGGTGATGGATGCGATAAGGCAGGGCTGTAGGTTAATGCAGTAACTGTATTTTCCTTGTCAAGAGTTGAGCTTTCAGTATGACTGTTGCAATGGAAGAAGCTTAAAGAAGAATGTCTTTGAAAAAGAAAAACGTCTTTTCAAAGTAATGATAGGAAAACTGTACTTCTTTTTGCAGAGGGGCAATATATTTTTTTAATTCAACAAAATGGTGAACATTATAAATAGTAATGTGTAGGTTTGTCAATGAAAACAGTTATTTCCTCACAGCAATGCAACAAACAACAGTTTTTAAAAATGGAGTGAAAATGATATTGTTTTTAAAGACAGACTGCTATTTTTTAGGGTATTACTAATCAATGTATAATAAATGGAACTGAAAATGGCAGGAAAAAATCGAAACCTGAAACCTGCAGGGAATTACTCCAGCCTTATTTCCAAATCTGTTTAATGCTCTGAAATTGTTAGCTGATTTATTGGAAAATGATCCATTTCCTCCTATTCTTGCAGATTTAACTGGACATGTAGCACAAGTCAGAACAACATTGAAGAACAATGTTTCCATGACAATGTGTCCTTGACCTTTAACATGGCTGATCCAGTTTGGACCTTCCCTGTTACTTGGTTACAAAGTGGACAACAGTACCTGTTCATTTTAACTGTGTCAGCTGATGACCTGGAGCCTCAGAATGCCACACAAGTCATAGAGGTGGCAGAACGCGGTGTCAAGTAAGTTATACACAAGTCATAGAGGTGGTAGAATGCGGTGTCAAGTAAGTTACACAAGTCATAGAGGTGGCAGAATGCGTTGTCAAGTAAGTTATACACAAGTCATAGAGGTGGCAGAACGCGGCGTCAAGTAAGTTATACACAAGTCATAGAGGTGGCAGAATGCGGTGTCAAGTAAGTTATACACAAGTCATAGAGGTGGCAGAATGCGTTGTCAAGTAAGTTATACACAAGTCATAGAGGTGGCAGAATGCGTTGTCAAGTAAGTTATACACAAGTCATAGAGGTGGCAGAACGCGGTGTCAAGTAAGTTATACACAAGTCATAGAGGTGGCAGAATGCGATGTCAAGTAAGTTATACACAAGTCAGAGGTGGCAGAACGCGGTGTCAAGTAAGTTATACACAAGTCATAGAGGTGGTAGAATGCGGTGTCAAGTAAGTTACATAAGTCATAGAGGTGGCAGAATGCGTTGTCAAGTAAGTTATACACAAGTCATAGAGGTGGCAGAACGCGGTGTCAAGTAAGTTACACAAGTCATAGAGGTGGCAGAACGCGGTGTCAAGTAAGTTATACACAAGTCATAGAGGTGGCAGAACGCGGTGTCAAGTTACACAAGTCATAGGTGGCAGAACGCGGTGTCAAGTAAGTTACACAAGTCATAGAGGTGGCAGAACGCGGTGTCAAGTAAGTTACACAAGTCATAGAGGTGGCAGAACGCGGTGTCAAGTAAGTTACACAAGTCATAGAGGTGGCAGAACGCGGTGTCAAGTAAGTTACACAAGTCATAGAGGTGGCAGAATGCGGTGTCGAGTAAGTTACACAAGTCAAGAGGTGGCAGAATGCGGTGTCAAGTAAGTCAAGTGTTGTAGCTGGACAAATTGTAAAATGTATTCAGAGGCTCTGAATAAAATTACATTGTTTTCCCATACAAAAAATTATTTCTATATATAATGCCATATACAGTACCCGCAACGTTATTCTTGACATTCCTATCGTGCTCTATCGTGCGTGTATCCTATCGTATCGTGCGTGTATCCTATCGTATCGTGCGTGTATCCTATCCTATCGTGTATCAGGTTTTCCGTTTTCTATCGTGTTTTGCGTTTATCAGGTCTATCGTGTATCGTGTTTTGCGTGTATCAGGTTTTCCGTTTATCGTGAAAATCGTTTATCGTGTAGCTTCGGAAACTATCGGGATCGTATATAAAATCTAATGAAAAAGTACGATACTTTCCGAAACCTTTATTTGTTTTGTTAAAGAAGCTATTTTTAGGAATCGAGGAAGGACGGTATATTTGAAGGAGAACATAAAGTTGTCGATTTTAAGGCAGAAGAAGAGCTATTTGTCTGTCCAGAGAGAGAGTGAAAATTTATCACAATTTAATTCTAAGTAGTCTGGAAAGTAGGACAGTAAACCGAGCACAGTAAATCTGAAAGCTCCTTCTGAAGTTCATAAACATTTGTTTGTCTAGAAACAGTTATTTGTAATTAACACTAACAGAAAAATAGGGAGTTCCGATTTGAAAGGAAAAATCAGTAAATTACATTGTTTATCACATACATGTATATTTTAATAATGGTTCTTTTTCTTCCGATTTTTTTTTCCACGTGTATGCTACTTATATAGCAACTGCTGAACTTGTGCGCGTCCTTATATCTGATTTTGTGTATCACCCGTGTTTTGACAGCTAACATTCTCAGGGACATTGTATTTCACACATTTAGAAGATTAAGTTTTAAAAGGGTGCAAGGGTGTTGCATCCCCCAAAATTCTGCTCAACTGGGCACGATTCCGCTGTCATCGTTGTTTTTTTTTTTTTTTTTTTTTATACCTTGTACATGTACACATGTACCAATACTCGTACGTGTAGATACTGGAAATTTATGTTGGTTTTGATGATTATTTGAATTTTTTTACACACTAAGCGTTTCAAAATTGCGAATTTAAAACAAGCCGAGTTTTGTTTATGTTTTTTAAACAGTATATTTATGTTTTGTTAACAAAATATCAATTCAAATAAATATGCTCCAATTACTTATGACTATCAATTATCAATCATAGTGTAAAAATATCTAACAGGTGTAGTGCGGTTGATTTTTTTTTAAGCGGTCGTTATGAAAATAACTTGAGATGTTGAATGAGCCGTGAACTTAGAGCTTGATGCAAAATAACCCCCTCCTCGCTACACGCACAATATTACTTGGTTTTATTTCATACTCAAGGTAATATACATTAGCATAAGAGAGCTACTGAAGCATGATATCACTACATTATATTACATTTAGTTAATTCCCTGTATAATCTATATATTAAACATTAGGTGACAATATAAGTTTTAGAATCATTGGCTGATAAAATTCATATAGATATCAAATAATGAATTCAATGCCGTATATATTTTATTTATTTTTTTAAATTTTAGCTGTGATGGCATTAAAAAAACAAAAAAACGTACGACCGTGGATTAAAGAAATTATATGGTACAAAACCGAACAATGTTTTAAACAAATGTTACCGCGACGGGGACAGGTAGCTGATAGTCATCCCGCGATGAGAACGCGGTTTTCCTGAGTTACCTATAGATTACCGCGTTAGATTTTTTCCCATCGCGAGAACGCGGGAAACAAGAAATCCGCTTTGTCCGTAATGTAGGTATATAATGAACATTGAAATCCTTCAATATTATTATCAACATAATGTAAACATAATGTAATTATGTTGTAGGTATCAAAATTTCGTTCCGTCTAAACCGTTTCTAAATTTACAACATTTCTATCAGGTTTTCCGTTTATCGTGAAGATCGTTTATCGTGTTTTGCGTTTATCAGGTCTATCGTGAAGATCGTTTATCAGGTTTTGCGTTTATCAGGTTTATCGTGTATCCTATCGTATCGTGCGTGTATCCTATCGTATCGTGCGTGTATCCTATCCTATCGTGCGTGTATCGTGTTCTATCGTTTATCATGTCAAGAATAACGTTGCGGGTACTGTATTCAATAAAACCAAAATCTTTATTTTGATAAATTTTTTAATTTTATCAATGATTATGGTTAAAGTTACATACAAAACTATCACAATAGCACATTTTTACAAGAAAAATGAAAATTTCAGAATTAGAGCTAATATTGCTTTAAAACAATCTGAAAATTTTAGGAGGAGCAGACAGGCCCCCAGAGGTAGGGGTTTGGGGTCCAGGTTGGGGCCAAAATTATTATATTGATTGTTGTCTTTATCATTTGAAGAACATTTACTTTGATTTGTTGATATAAAGACTAAAGATAGGAAAGCAGAAAGCAGAAAGCTGGAATTTTGCAACCCCAGGGTTCTGACATTAGAGCGGGTCCAAAATAGTTACAAGCATATATCATTTTAATGGGTAAAGTCTTTCATCGATATGGGCATTTTAGGGGCATTTGTGGTTTAAGAACACATCTTGTTTTATACTGCTGTCGAATATTAGAATTTAGCTTAGATATGCAAAATAGGAAAATTAT